>NC_059226.1:33502464-33550849 GCF_020615455.1 Coregonus clupeaformis | reverse complement strand
ATCGTTAAACCAATCAAACTGCTCCAACAACAACCAAAGCGTGACATCTGTTTTTAACAATCTAACAAGAGATGACTTATTATTTGATGAAATAACACATATAGAGGAAGGTGCAATGGCTTGGCTCCAGAACCTGACCATTTTAAATGCGGTTTTCAGCCAGGAAGTCCTACTGCGCCTTCCCCTTTCTGGGATTAAGCAAATCCAGTACTTCAGTTGCTCTTGTAGCAATGACATTGATATTGAAAGTATCTGTAATGTCGTGTTTTTGCTTTCAATCAAGCAAATATATTTAGACAATGCCAATACAAGCAGCCTCTCTATGTCCAGTGTTGAATTGTGCATTGGGCTAGAATATATGCATTTATCTGGACCTGGAGCCATCTATCCTACTCCCCATTTGAAATGGAATTTCATTTCCAGTCTCAAAAACCTTAATCAATTAACAATAGATGGCCTGACAGGTAACATATTTGATATATGCTCCTGCCAAAAACAACCAATCACATGGTTAACAAAACTCACTTTAGAGTTGAACAATCCACAAATACTTTTTGCAAAACAATTTAGCTGTCTTGTTAAACTGCAGTACCTGGATTTAACACATAATTTTATTTCAAACATTGAAGACTTTGCTTTCCTGGGATTGACAAATCTGGAGTCCTTAATCATTACAAGAAACAACATAACACAGATCCATGCAAACACATTTTTTGGTTTAAGTAGTTTGACACGTTTAGACCTCAGGAACAATCCACTTATGCACAACATTGAGGCAATGTCTTTCACACACCTCACGTCTCTAAAACAAGTGTTTCTCGGGCAAGTGCACAATCCACTAACAGAACCTGTGATCAAGCTGAATCTGACACTTATATTTGGTGGCATTCTGAGTCAGCTGACTCATCTGTACATTAGTTCAGCTATGAGGCCGATGCTGTTGACTATCGGCAGGACATCACATCTAAACAGAACCTGAGTCTCCAGCTCAAAGGCCAGACGGTTTCATTTGAAGACTGTGACAGACCTTTCTTTCAGTCCGTAACCCATCTTAATACTGATGCTGAAGAATTCCTTTGTGGATCTGAATTCATGGGAAAGTACTTCACGTCTGTGGAGACATTTGACTACAGATCTAAGCTTTCAGCTAAAAGTGTTGATTTAACATCAATTAATCAGCTGATTCACCTGAGGAAACTGGCTCTAAGACGGGTGGATCTTTTAATACAGCGTTCTGCCAACATCATTTTTCACAACCTGACCAAACTGGAGGTTCTGGAACTTTATAACTGCAGGATTTATTCTTTGGAGGGGAGTTTAACTAAAGACTTAAAATCTTTGAAAACATTGTATTTGCATATCGAGAACATTTATAATGTATTCTACAGCTTTACTGAACCTCTCTCTAGCCTTAAGTATTTGATACTTTTGAAGTTTCAGATGTTTTGCAGTTGTGACAATGCTTGGCTCATTACATGGGCCAAGGGGTACAGGCAAGTTGAGGTGATCATGCTTTCTCCGTATTCACATCCAGTTATGTATGCTCTGGAGGATTTGATATGCTTGTCGGACAACGGAATAGACACACCTAATTTTGTAAAGTACACAGAAGACAACTGCTCAACAGAGGTGGACTTTGTGCTCTTTGCTGCGACTGGTCTGGGAGTCCTGTTCTTCATGCTGGTGGTGTTGGTTCACAACCTGGCCGGCCCCTACCTCCTCCCCCTCTACCACATCACCCTTGGCTGGCTGTCGGAGGCCATGCGATCCAACACCAGGGGGCGCTACCACTACGATGCGTTTGTCTCCTACAGCGGGAAGGACGAACATTGGGTGGTGGAGGACCTGCTTCCCAATTTGGAGCAGAGGGGTCCTCCTTTCCTGCGCCTCTGTCTGCACAGCAGGGACTTCCAGCTGGGGACGGACATTGTGGAGAACATCACAGACAGCCTCTACCAGAGCCGCCACACCCTCTGCCTAGTCAGCCGCCACTACTTGCGCAGTAACTGGTGCTCCCTGGAGATGAAGCTGGCCACCTCCAGGCTGCAGGTGGAGCAAAGGGACGTCATCCTCCTGGTCTTCCTGGAGAAGATCCCCCCTCGCCAGCTGTTTGCCCACCACAGGCTGGCTCGCCTGGTGAAGACCAGGACCTATCTGGACTGGCCCCAAGACCCCAATCAGCACCAGGCATTCTGGGACAGACTGTGGGCTAAACTGAAACCTCAGACTGAAGCGTGAGATCAGAGGTTGATGTAGAATCTTGTGTTTATGCAGATGTAATGTTGACATATTTTGAGGTATTGAATTTGTCGTTTTTGAGATTTGTTAAGACAATTGTGATGAAGTCCTTTTAAATGCTCTGTCTGGAGTGGACTTTCTCTGATTCATCTGAAATTACTTAGAAATAATCCTATTTAAATTTAATAGAAAAAAAGCCAATAATTTTTTTACTTCCCCAAATTTCATCAGCTCCAGTTTGTATTTTTCAACAACTAATCACTAACACAAATCTTTGCTTGTATATTTGTTGCTAAGAGGAACTGAAAAAGGTGTGATTTAGCTCATTTCTGTTGTATTTCAGATAACAACTACTGTATGCTCCTGTGAATGACAATACATGAATGACCAATGACCATGAACCATTTATTAACGGCAATCCATGAATGACCAATGATCATGAAGCAGGTATTCATGACAATACATGAATTACCACGAAGCAGTTATTTTTATTTCAAAATCGATCAAAGAGTTTTATACAGAAATGTAGTTGCTAGTTGTTTAACTAAATGTGTTGCTAGTTGTTTAACTAAATGTGTTGCTAGTTGTTTAACTAAATGTGTTGCTAATTGGCAACTAAGTGTGTTGCTAGTTGTTTATCTAAATGTGTTGCTAGTTGTTTAACTAAATGTGTTGCTAGTTGTTTATCTAAATGTGTTGCTAGTTCTTTAACTAAATGTGTTGCTAGTTGTTTAACTAAATGTGTTGCTAGTTGTTTAACTAAATGTGTTGCTAGTTTTTTTAACTAAATGTGTTGTTTGAATGTTGCCTGTATATGGTTTATTACACATTTATTTGATACATTTCTTATCTCATGGGTGTGGGGAGGTTTCCCCCTTTCTGGCCAATGAAGTGATTTCTGCACAATATTTGTTGGAAACTGGCTTCTTTTTCTGATTTGAAATAAAATGCTATATGTCCCTGCTCCCTGCCTTAGCATTACTCATTTTAATGTTATATTCTAGAATGCCTCCATATTCTATATTCTACATGTTCTTCGCTCTCAAATCAAATAATATTTTATTCATCACATGCACCGAATACCACATGTGTAGACCTTACCGTGAAGTGCTTACTTACAAGCCCTTAACCAACAATGCAGTTCAAGAAATAGAGTTAAGAGAAATGTAAATAGTCTGGGTGGCAAGTTGATTAATTGTTCAGCAGTCTTATGGCTTGGGGGAAGAAGCTGTTAAGGACACTTTTGGTTATAGACTTGGCGCTCCGGTACCGCTTGCCATGCTGTAGCTGGGAGAACAGTCTATGGCTTGGGTGACTTGTGTCTTTGACAATTTTTTGGGCCTTCCTCTGACATTGTCTAGTACATAGGTCCTGGATGTCTGGAATCTTGGCCAAATTGATGTACTGGGCAGTACGCACTACCTCGCCCTTAATGTGAGCAACACAAAGGAGCTGATCGTGGACTATAGGAAAAGGAGGGCCGAACAGGCCCCCATTAACATCGACAGGGCTGAAGTGGAGCGGGTTGAGAGTTTCAAGTTCCTTGGTGTCCACATCACCAATCATGGTCCAAACACACCAAGACAGTTGTGAAGAGGGCACGACAACACCATTTCCCCTTCAGGAGACTGAAAAGATTTGGCATGGGTCCCCAGTTCCTCAAACGGTTCTACAGCTGCACCATCGAGAGCATCCTGACCAGTTGCATCACTGCCTGGTATTGCAACTGCTCTGCATCTGACCGTAAGGCGCTACAGAAGGTAGAGCGTACGGTCTTCTGAGCAGGTCAATGTAGGAGTAGGTGAAAGTCCCATACAGACAGCAGACAGACCAGTCTATAATCTCACAGGGGCTCCCAGTCATTTTCTAGTTTGCTTTTGGCTCCATAGAGAGTAGGGGGCTACATACACGTGACCTTGTCACAGGGAAAGCCAGGGGGATGGGACTGGAGCTGTCTGAGCTTCCTGGTTGGGTGGGGTTACAGAGGTGAGGAGGAGGAAGAGGAATCAAAAGACCTCTGTTGTGTTTTCAGCCACATAAACACAAAGTAGCTCTGTCATACTGTACATTCCTGTAGATTGGAACAGATAGCTTTTAGTGAGTACAGTATAATATCTAATCAGAGTGGAACAGTTACCTTTTAGTGAGTACAGTAGAATATCTAACCAGAGTGGAACAGATACCTTTTAGTGAGTACAGTAGGATATCTAACCAGAGTGGAAAGGGAACATTTTTGTGAGTAGAGTAGGATATCTAACCAGAGTGGAACAGATAGCTTTCAGTGAGTACAGTAGGATATCTAACCAGAGTGGAACAGATACCTTTTAGTGAGTACAGTAGAATATCTAATCAGAGTGGAACAGTTACCTTTTAGTGAGTATAGTAGCATATCTAACCAGAGTGGAACACATACCTTTTAGTGAGGACAATAGCATATCTAACCAGAGTGGAACAGATAGCTTTTAGTGAGTACAGTAGGATACTTACCAGAGTGGAACAGATATATTTTAGTGAGTACAGTAGGATATCTAACCAGAGTGGAAAGGGAACATTTTTGTGAGTAGAGTAGGATATCTAACCAGAGTGGAACAGATAGCTTTCAGTGAGTACAGTAGGATATCTAACCAGAGTGGAACAGATACCTTTTAGTGAGTACAGTAGAATATCTAATCAGAGTGGAACAGTTACCTTTTAGTGAGTATAGTAGCATATCTAACCAGAGTGGAACACATACCTTTTAGTGAGGACAATAGCATATCTAACCAGAGTGGAACAGATAGCTTTTAGTGAGTACAGTAGGATACTTACCAGAGTGGAACAGATATCTTTCAGTGAGTACAGTAGGATATCTAACCAGAGTGGAACAGATAGCTTTCAGAGAGTACAGTAGGATATCTAACCAGAGTGGAACAGATACCTTTTAGTGAGTACAGTAGTATATCTAACCAGAGTGGAACAGATAGTTTTTAGTGAGTACAGTAGGATATCTAACCAGAGTGGAACAGATAGCTTTTAGTGAGTACAGTAGGATTTCTAACCAGAGTGGAACAGATAGCTTTCAGTGAGTACAGTAGGATATCTAACCAGAGTGGAACAGATAGCTTTTAGTGAGTACAGTAGGATATCTAACCAGAGTGGAACAGATACCTTTTAGTGAGTACAGTAGGATATCTAACCAGAGTGGAACAGATAGCTTTTAGTGAGTACAGTTGATTATCTAATCAGAGTGGAACAGATACCTTTTAGTGAGTACAGTAGTATATCTAACCAGAATGGAACAGATAGCTTTTAGTGAGTACAGTTGATTATCTAATCAGAGTGGAACAGTTACCTTTTAGTGAGTATAGTAGCATATCTAACCAGAGTGGAACACATACCTTTTAGTGAGGACAATAGCATATCTAACCAGAGTGGAACAGATAGCTTTTAGTGAGTACAGTAGTATACTTACCAGAGTGGAACAGATATATTTTAGTGAGTACAGTAGGATATCTAACCAGAGTGGAAAGGGAACATTTTTGTGAGTAGAGTAGGATATCTAACCAGAGTGGAACAGATAGCTTTCAGTGAGTACAGTAGGATATCTAACCAGAGTGGAACAGATACCTTTTAGTGAGTACAGTAGAATATCTAATCAGAGTGGAACAGTTACCTTTTAGTGAGTATAGTAGCATATCTAACCAGAGTGGAACACATACCTTTTAGTGAGGACAATAGCATATCTAACCAGAGTGGAACAGATAGCTTTTAGTGAGTACAGTAGGATATCTAACCAGAGTGGAACAGATAGCTTTCAGAGAGTACAGTAGGATATCTAACCAGAGTGGAACAGATACCTTTTAGTGAGTACAGTAGTATATCTAACCAGAGTGGAACAGATAGTTTTTAGTGAGTACAGTAGGATATCTAACCAGAGTGGAACAGATAGCTTTTAGTGAGTACAGTAGGATTTCTAACCAGAGTGGAACAGATAGCTTTCAGTGAGTACAGTAGGATATCTAACCAGAGTGGAACAGATAGCTTTTAGTGAGTACAGTAGGATATCTAACCAGAGTGGAACAGATACCTTTTAGTGAGTACAGTAGGATATCTAACCAGAGTGGAACAGATAGCTTTTAGTGAGTACAGTTGATTATCTAATCAGAGTGGAACAGATACCTTTTAGTGAGTACAGTAGTATATCTAACCAGAATGGAACAGATAGCTTTTAGTGAGTACAGTTGATTATCTAATCAGAGTGGAACAGATACCTTTTAGTGAATAGAGAAGTATATTTAACCAGAGTGGAAAGGAAACCTTTAGTGAGTAGAATAGGATATATAACCAGAGTGGAACAGATAGCTTTCAGTGAGTATAGTAGGATATCTAATCAGAGTGGAAATTGAACATTTTTGTGAGTACAGTAGTATATAACCAGAGTGGAACAGATAGCTTTCAGTGAGTACAGTAGGATATCTAATCAGAGTGGAAAGGAAACATTTTAGTGAGTAGAGTAGGATATATCTAATCAGAGTGGAACAGATACATTTTAGTGAGTACAGTAGGATTTAACCAGAGTGGAACAGTTACCTTTTAGTGAGTACAGTAGGATATCTAATCAGAGTGGAAAGGAAACCTTTAGTGAGTACAGTATGATATCTAACCAGAGTGGAACAGATAGCTTTTAGTGAGTACAGTAGGATATCTAACCAGAGTGTAAAACAGCTTTTAGTGAGTAGAGTAGTATATCTAATCAGAGTGGAACAGATACATTTTAGTGAGTACATTTAGTTATCTAACCAGAGTGTAACAGACAGCTTTTAGTGAGTACAGTTGGATATATAACCAGAGTGGGACAGTTACCTTTTTGTGAGTACAGTAGGATATCTAACCAGAGTGGAACAGATACCTTTTAGTGAGTACAGTAGGATATATAATCACAGTGGAACAGATAGCTTTTAGTCAGTACAGTAGGATTTCTAACCAGAGTGGAATAGTTACCTTATAGTAAATATAATAATAAAAACAGCAATAATAATAACAGTAGTAGTAATAACAATAATAATAATAATGATAGTAATAATAACAATACTAATAATATGTTTTATAATAATGATGTCAACAGCACAACTTCATTAAAGAAGTTACCCACTTCCTCTTTTGATATTTACTAGAGAAATTAGTAAAGTTAGAAAAAATATTAAGTACTGTATTAAAATTCATATTTTTATTTTACCTTTATTTAACTAGGCAAGTGAGTTAAGAAGAAATTCTCATTTACATTAACAGCCCCCCTACCCCGTCCAAACCCTACCCTAACGACGATGGGCCAATTGTGCACTCCCCTATGGGACTCCCAATCACAGCCGGCTGTGATACAGTCCGGGATCGAACCGGCGTCTCTAGTGACGCCTCTTAAACTGAGATGCAGTGCCTTAGACCTCTGCTCCACTCGGGAGCCCCTAACGTTTTATTACAATCTTCAGATATTTTAGTTAGACTCATCTGTCTTCTGAAATCTATCAGATCCAAACAGGTCCTTCATGTAAATTGTATTTCTTAAAGACAGTACGTTTCTTTTCAGGAACTGAAAGAGAGAACCGTAAAAACAGGTAAAAATAGACTTTCACAAGCTGTCTAACATACGGTGTGACTGTGCTGTACAAACAGGATGCTGCTCCTCGAACGTTTGCAGACATCATCTGTGATGGTCAGAGAACACGTTGCAGCTCTGCATTAATTTCTTCATTGACTGTGGGACATTTTATTATTTATTTACTTTTGGAACCAAACTAAACATTAAATATTTATTCCTGTATCCTTGAGATACAATTCATCTGGAGGGTGAAAGGGCAGAATATTGGAACAACTGAAAGGTATGAGCTGCTGTTAGTTACCAAGGAGGAACCAATCTGACAAACAAGAAGAAGTAGAAAGACTCCATACTGTTTGCAGCATTCTGAAGGGTGTTACTGTATCAAACCAACGTTCTACAGATATCAACCGGAACCAAACTATTCTGACAATTATCTCAGTAGATTTGACTGACGTCAGGAGAGATGAGAGGTATGTTTTCCCACCCTGCAGTCCTGTTCCTGTGGATTCAGAGTGCTAGCGGATGGATGCATCCCAAATGCCAGATTTATGACAGTGGTGAAGACTTGGGAGACTTTGCCACCTGGACCTGCACCTACCTACGTCATCATGAAGAACATTACACTGCTGCCTGTGAAGATGTTACAGCCATCGAGGAAGATCTACTTGGACTTCCCCCTAATATCAATAACCTCTGCATAACTATGACACATGGCAAAAATAGATCCATGTCTCTTGGCTTTTTCTCTCAGTTTCAGGATCTGGAGTACCTCTCCATTGACGGCTGTTTTGCTCAAATCCTTCCAACTGGGAATAGCCACCTTCCAAATCTGGAACACATGTACTTGATAGGTAAATGTGGAATGGGCTCTGGGTGTTGCGATTGTCATATTGGGCCTCATACATTCAGAGATCTAGTTAAGTTAAGTCATTTGTATAGGGTTACAGGTTAAGAGCAATGGCCCCAGATGTTTTCCATGGCATCCCTCAGTTAGAAATATTCAGCATTAGTGAACCCTGTGAAGAGGATTTGTCAGAGATACTATGCAGAATAATGAATATAAAGTCACTTATAGAGATAATTGTAAACGCACCAGTGATAAAATCGTTAAACCAATCAAACTGCTCCAACAACAACCAAAGCGTGACATCTGTTTTTAACAATCTAACAAGAGCTGACTTATCATTTGGTGAAATAACACATATAGAGGAAGGTGCAATGGCTTGGCTCCAGAACCTGACAATTTTAAATGCGGCTTTCAGCCAGGAAGTCCTACTGCGCCTTCCCCTTTCTGGGATTAAGCAAATCCAGTTCTTCAGTTGCTCTGGTAGCAATGACATTGATATTGAAAGTATCTGTAATGTCGTGTTTTTGCTTTCAATCCAGCAAATATATTTATACAATGCCAATACAAGCAGCCTCTCTATGTCCAGTGTTGAATTGTGCATTGGGCTAGAATATATGTATTTATTTGAACCTGTAGCCATCTATCCTACTCCCCATTTGAAATGGAATTTCATTTCCAGTCTCAAAAACCTTAATCAATTAACAATAGATGGCCTGACAGATAACATACTTGATATTTGCTCCTGCCAAAAACAACCAATCACATGGTTAACAAAACTCACTTTAGAGTTGAACAATCCACAAATACTTTTTGAAAAACAATTTAGCTGTCTTGTTAAACTGCAGTACCTGGATTTAACACATAATTTTATTTCAAAAATTGAAGACTTTGCTTTCCTGGGATTGACAAATCTGGAGTCCTTAAACATTACAAGAAACAACATAACACAGATCCATGCAAACAAATTTTTTGGTTTAAGTAGTTTGACACGTTTAGACCTCAGGAACAATCCACTTATTCACAACATTGAGGCAATGTCTTTCACACACCTCACGTCTCTAAAACAAGTGTTTCTCGGGCAAGTGCACAATCCACTAACAGAACCTGTGATCAAGCTGAATCTGACACTTATATTTGGTGGCATTCTGAGTCAGCTGACGCATCTGTACATTAGTTCAGCTATGAGGCCAATGCAGTTGACTATCGGCAGTAACATCACATCTAAACAGAACCTGAGTCTCCAGCTCAAAGGCCAGACGGTTTCATTTGAAGACTGTGACAGACCTTTCTTTCAGTCCGTAACCCATCTTAATACTGATGCTGAAGAATTCCTTTGTGGATCTGAATTCATGGGAAAGTACTTCACGTCTGTGGAGACATTTGACTACAGATCTAAGCTTTCAGCTAAAAGTGTTGATTTAACATCAATTAATCAGCTGATTCACCTGAGGAAACTGGCTCTAAGACGGGTGGATCTTTTAATACAGCGTTCTGCCAACATCATTTTTCACAACCTGACCAAACTGGAGGTTCTGGAACTTTATAACTGCAGGATTTATTCTTTGGAGGGGAGTTTAACTAAAGACTTAAAATCTTTGAAAACATTGTATTTGCATATCGAGAACATTTATAATGTATTCTACAGCTTTACTGAACCTCTCTCTAGCCTTAAGTATTTGATACGTTTGAAGTTTCAGATGTTTTGCAGTTGTGACAATGCTTGGCTCATTACATGGGCCAAGGGGTACAGGCAAGTTGAGGTGATCATGCTTTCTCCGTATTCACATCCAGTTATGTATGCTCTGGAGGATTTGATATGCTTGTCGGACAATGGACTAGACACACCTAATTTTGTAAAGTACACAGAAGACAACTGCTCAACAGAGGTGGACTTTGTGCTCTTTGCTGCGACTGGTCTGGGAGTCCTGTTCTTCATGCTGGTGGTGTTGGTTCACAACCTGGCCGGCCCCTACCTCCTCCCCCTCTACCACATCACCCTTGGCTGGCTGTCGGAGGCCATGCGATCCAACACCAGGGGGCGCTACCACTACGATGCGTTTGTCTCCTACAGCGGGAAGGACGAACACTGGGTGGTGGAGGACCTGCTTCCCAATTTGGAGCAGAGGGGTCCTCCTTTCCTGCGCCTCTGTCTGCACAGCAGGGACTTCCAGCTGGGGAAGGACATTGTGGAGAACATCACAGACAGCCTCTACCAGAGCCGCCACACCCTCTGCCTAGTCAGCCGCCACTACTTGCGCAGTAACTGGTGCTCCCTGGAGATGAAGCTGGCCACCTCCAGGCTGCAGGTGGAGCAAAGGGACGTCATCCTCCTGGTCTTCCTGGAGAAGATCCCCCCTCGCCAGCTGTCTGCCCACCACAGGCTGGCTCGCCTGGTGAAGACCAGGACCTATCTGGACTGGCCCCAAGACCCCAATCAGCACCAGGCATTCTGGGACAGACTGTGGGCTAAACTGAAACCTCAGACTGAAGCGTGAGATCAGAGGTTGATGTAGAATCTTGTGTTCATGCAGATGTAATGTTGACACATATTTTGAGGTATTGAATTTGTCGTTTTTGAGATTTGTTAAGATAATTGTGATGAAGTCCTTTTAAATGCTCTGTCTGGAGTGGACTTTCTCTGATTCATCTGAAATTACTTAGAAATAATCCTATTTAAATTTCATAGAAAAAAAGCCAATAATTTTTTTACTTCCCCAAATTTCATCAGCTCCTGTTTGTATTTTTCAACAACTAATCACTAACACAAATCTTTGCTTGTATATTTGTTGCTAAGAGGAACTGATTTAGCTCATTTCTGTTGTATTTCAGATAACAACTACTGTATGCTCCTGTGAATGACAATACATGAATGACCAATGACCATGAACCATTTATTAACGGCAATCCGTGAATGACCAATGACCATGAAGCAGGTATTAATGACAATACATGAATTACCACGAAGCAGTTATTTTTATTTCAAAATCGATCAAAGAGTTTTATACAGAAATGTAGTTGCTAGTTGTTTAACTAAATGTGTTGCTAGTTGTTTAACTAAATGTGTTGCTAGTTGTTTAACTAAATGTGTTGCTAATTGGCAACTAAATGTGTTGCTAGTTGTTTATCTAAATGTGTTGCTAGTGTTATGTGTGCTAGTTGTTTATTAAATAACTAAATGTGTTGCTAGTTGTTTAACTAAATGTGTTGCTAGTTGTTTAACTAAATGTGTTGCTAGTTGTTTATCTAAATGTGTTGCTAGTTGTTTAACTAAATGTGTTGCTAGTTGTTTAACTAAATGTGTTGCTAGTTGTTTAACTAAATGTGTTGTTTGAATGTTGCCTGTATATGGTTTATTACACGTTTATTTTATACATTTCTTATCTCATGGGCGTGGGGAGGTGTCCCCCTTTCTGGACAATGAAGTGATTTCTGCACAATATTTGTTGGAAACTGGCTTCTGTTTCTGATTTGAAATAAAATGCTATATGTCCCTGCTCCCTGCCTTAGCATTACTCATTTTAATGTTATATTCTAGAATGCCTCCATATTCTATATTCTACATGTTCTTCGCTCTCAAATCAAATAATATTTTATTCATCACATGCGCCGAATACCACATGTGTAGACCTTACCATGAAATGCTTACTTACAAGCCCTTAACCAACAATGCAGTTCAAGAAATAGAGTTAAGAGAAAATGTACAAAATCAACTAAAGTAAAATAATAAAATCTAAAAGTAACACAATAAAATGACATAACAGTAACGAGGCTATATACAGGGGGTACCGGTACCAAGGCAATGTGCATAGATAATAAACAGCGAGTAGCAGCAGTTTAAAAACAATGGGGGGAATGTAAATTGTCTGGGTGGCCAGTTGATTAATTGTTCAGCAGTCTTATGGCTTGGGGGAAGAAGCTGTTAAGGACACTTTTGGTTATAGACTTGGCGCTCCGGTACCGCTTGCCATGCTGTAGCTGGGAGAACAGTCTATGGCTTGGGTGACTTGTGTCTTTGACAATTTTTTGGGCCTTCCTCTGACATTGTCTAGTACATAGGTCCTGGATGTCTGGAATCTTGGCCAAATTGATGTACTGGGCAGTACGCACTACCTCGCCCTTAATGTGAGCAACACAAAGGAGCTGATCGTGGACTATAGGAAAAGGAGGGCCGAACAGGCCCCCATTAACATCGACAGGGCTGAAGTGGAGCGGGTTGAGAGTTTCAAGTTCCTTGGTGTCCACATCACCAATCATGGTCCAAACACACCAAGACAGTTGTGAAGAGGGCACGACAACACCATTTCCCCCTCAGGAGACTGAAAAGATTTGGCATGGGTCCCCAGTTCCTCAAAAGGTTATACAGCTGCACCATCGAGAGCATCCTGACCAGTTGCATCACTGCCTGGTATTGCAACTGCTCTGCATCTGACCATAAGGCGCTACAGAAGGTAGAGCGTACGGTCTTCTGAGCAGGTCAATGTAGGAGTAGGTGAAAGTCCCATACAGACAGCAGACAGACCAGTCTATAATCTCACAGGGGCTCCCAGTCATTGTCTAGTTTGCTTTTGGCTCCATAGAGAGTAGGGGGCTACATACACGTGACCTTGTCACAGGGAAAGCCAGGGGGGATGGGACTGGAGCTGTCTGAGCTTCCTGGTTGGGTGGGGTTACAGAGGTGAGGAGGAGGAAGAGGAATCAAAAGACCTCTGTTGTGTTTTCAGCCACATAAACACAAAGTAGCTCTGTCATACTGTACATTCCTGTAGATTGGAACAGATAGCTTTTAGTGAGTACAGTAGAATATCTAATCAGAGTGGAACAGTTACCTTTTAGTGAGTACAGTAGAATTTCTAATCAGAGTGGAACAGTTACCTTTTAGTGAGTACAGTAGGATATCTAACCAGAGTGGAAAGGGAACATTTTTGTGAGTAGAGTAGTATATAAAACCAGAGTGGAACACATACCTTTTAGTGAGTACAGTAGCATATCTAACCAGAGTGGAACAGATACATTTTAGTGAGTACAGTAGGATATATAACCAGAGTGGAACAGATACCTTTTAGTGAGTACAGTAGGATATCTAACCAGAGTGGAACAGATAGCTTTTAGTGAGTACAGTAGGATATCTAACCAGAGTGGAACAGATAGCTTTTAGTGAGTACAGTAGGATATCTAACCAGAGTGGAACAGATAGCTTTCAGTGAGTACAGTTGGATATCTAATCAGAGTGGAACAGATACCTTTTAGTGAATAGAGAAGTATATTTAACCAGAGTGGAAAGGAAACCTTTAGTGAGTAGAATAGGATATATAACCAGAGTGGAACAGATAGCTTTCAGTGAGTACAGTAGGATATCTAATCAAAGTGGAAATTGAACATTTTTGTGAGTACAGTAGTATATAACCAGAGTGGAACAGATAGCTTTCAGTGAGTTGTAGTGTATTAGGATTATGTCTTTGTTAATGGTTTTTAAGTGGAACTGAAGGGATGTTTATTTTTGTTCAAAAGTAGCCATTTGTAGGGTGACGCCCCAGGGGAGACAGGTGATTGGACAGCAGGGGCAGCAACCCATATTTTTGCATTCTTTATAAGTATAGGCTGGAGGCAGAGGGCGTTGAACAGACAGATTATCTGTTCTCCAGCCCTGCAGGGTCTGTAAATGTATGCTGACATCTTGTGATATTAATAAAACTTATAATCAAAGTGCAGCCTAAGCGGACTCTTTGTTTGACAGCAATAATCACCAGCATCGACGCGATTCGACAAATGGGGGCTCGTCCGGGATCTGTCTGCATCGTTCTTTGTTCCATTCCTGAGTCGCGAGGTGACTCATTGGGGGGCATTGGAAGGGTGTACCGTGTAAATTACTTGGGTTTGTGCTGATGTGGTGTTATTGCGGTCGACTAAGGGTCTGTCATAATTATTCTAAAATTGTAGAGCAATTGATGGTAGTGAATAAAGGCAGATGAATAAGGCAGATATACGTATACAATTAGGGCATTGTGAATCTGATAAGACCTCGAAACGAGGCCATCATAGGATGGGCCAATAAAATCCTCTAACGCATTAGGTGTTGAAGGTCAGTCTGGGACTGGGGTTTTTCGAATATATTCTATTACCGCTCAGCGGGTGGTTGACAAAGCATTTTGTTTGATGTAACTCATAGGATATCCATGAACTCACGGCAGCATAAAGTTAGTGGTAAAGGAAAAATAATTTAGGCACAATGCAGGTTATATTGTTACGTGTTGCAAGCCACATGTTAGATACATGCTAATGCTAAATGATAATGCTAAATGCTAATATGCGCCATGCTACATGCTAACGTGTGACCTTAGAGGGCCATTGCGATGGAATAAAGCCTCTTAAATTATGTTTGTGTGTGTGTAGAATTCAGGTTCTATGCGTTGTGAGCTCTGTTAAATGTTGTTTGACTATGAGGGGAAAACGGAGTTACAGCAGGACTGTTAACTGTGTGTTTGGGTTGGGGAGAGAACTGATAATTTCCCTTCCACGATGAAATCGTATTTTTGAATGTATTGGGCCTGCGTGTGATTTTACTACACTAGGTTACGACACGTGGGAGTTTACGGCACGAGATTATGACACGTTTGATTTTACGGTACTAAACTACAACACAGGATTTTACTAAAACTACAACGAGGGGGATTTTGGGTAAATCGGTCATACTTCTGTTGGACTGTGCTGCAGGGGGAGACAGAGAAACAGACACAGACAAAGAGAAGAGATTTGAAAACGAAGGGAATATTCTAGTTGTTACGTCGGCTGTTGTTTGAAAATGAAACTATTTGTTGAGATCTATTAAATTTATAAATTAGATATATGTTGACGGATTAAAATAAATAAAATAAAATGACGGATTAAAATAAATAAAAATTTTATTGAGCTATTTAGTCCTGAGTTGATTCTTAGAGCGAATGGGAGTGGAGGAATATTGAATGGTTGAAGTGACTCAGTGACTGCATAGACTGCTAAATTCTTTTTATGTGTCTCTGTTCTTTTGTCATATGAGAGGAATGATGGGGCGAGAGGAGAGGAGAGAGAGAGAAAGAAAGAGAGGTGCTGACGTATACATCACGTGACGCGACAGAGGATCGAGTCAAAAGTTTTTTTTTTTGGTGCTGTTCTGTTTACAAAATCTTCCCCTACAGGATATTTGATGTTATGACAATTTCACAGAGGCTTGGCAAATACTTATTCATAAAAAATTTGCATTTTGGAGTTTCTGTGCATCACTTGGCTTGATTAGAGTTGTGTTGGGAATCGAGGACTGACATTATTCTGTAAAATTAAGATAATTAGGTGCTTATAGAGCAAGGGGGTTTATGGGTATTGTAGTGTTGTAGGGTTAGAAGGCTTTGTTTATGGGTATGGTAGTCTGAAGGTGACTACTTGCATTTATTTTCCGGATGGGTTGTGGTAAGATAGCCACTAATTGATAAATTGGTAAAATAGGATATGGAAATAAAAAATTGTTTTAAATATTCATAATTTTTAATTGATTTTTTAATTGATTTATTTTAAGTCAAAAAAAAAATGGAATTTTTTTTTTTTATATAGAATTTTGGATATTCATATTTTTGTTGATTGATTTAGAATTTTTTTTTTTTTTGGGGGGTTTGTTGTTTAGGTTATATTAATAATTAAAGGGGGGAAGCCATAGGCTATATAGTCTAAAATAAAATAATTCACAATAAAGGAATATAAAAGGGTTGTTACAATGGGGAAAAACGACATCAAGGCTATGAAGGTAATTACACCTGTTGATATAGTACAAAATAGTAATCCTTTAACTAAAGTATTGCTAGGTTATCCGGCAAATGAAACAAAAGTTGGCCTGACATTGAACAAACCATAGCTAGTAGAGGGAATCTTAACCCTGACGTCATCAACATAATGAAAGTGCTTCTGTCAATTCATAAAGCAGGACAAAAGAAGGGAAAAAAGGGAACTACGTAAAGAAAAGAGACAGAGAGCTGGGTGTTCTTAAGTTGTCCTTCATTCTCAAACAAAAACTGATAAAAGATTCTAGCAATAAGATAAACAAAGGTATAGAGAAAATTGTGAAACAAGGAAAGGCGACAGAAAAACTAATGGCAGAAGTTAGTACACCTTTCTCACATACGGATTCAGCAAAAAGACCCCCACCTTATGAGAAGGAAGTAGAGCTTAGGGATGTTTATCCTCAGCTTCCAGGGATCATCCAGGAGGGTGATTATTGCATCAGAGATGAAGATGAACGAATAATAGAGAGAGGACAAGCAGAAACTACCAGAAAGATGAATCCAAAACTCCAGAAGTAAGAAAAACCGAGATGTCTGGAAACTAGGAGAAGAATACATTGAGGCCAAGGAAAAAGGCCACTAGTAAGAAGATGATGGAAGATGATATTTCGAGGGCAAAACTTAGAATATAAGCTGTTGAAGAATACTGATATGTCAACAACAAGAAAGAACAGGATCAAGAAACTCTCAGAAAACTCAATCAAATACAACTGGTGGAGAAGGAGAAGAAACAAGCTTTGGTTATGAAGAATCAGAGTGAACCAAATCAACAATCACTGCTACAGCTTCAACTGAACAAGGTCAAATGCAATTGTACCAGCCACCAAGGACGGTACCAGTTGTTTCATATCCACAGCCTGTTTCTGGACAGACACAGAATTGGAGAGGAAGAGGACGAGAAGGCTTAGAAGGAGGAGGAAGATTTCAGCCACACTTCCAGCAACATTCAGAAGAGTGTTATAATTGTGGACAGGTTGGTCACTTTACCTGTTAGTGAAATGCGCCAGGAGGAAACAACAGAGGACATTTCTGAGGAAGATAAAGGAGCAAGTGAAGATCACCTGTTCTCTAGGTGAACCCTTAAAATAGCAAAAATTCTAGAGTGCCTAGAAGATACGAAGGGGGGTGTCAGCTGATAGCACTGATTAGAGAAGAAGTGAAAATAAAAAGGACTATGAGAAGTGATGGTGAATAGTGGAAAAGCTTTTATCTGTGTTCAGCCTAAAGAGGTTAAACATCTCACTATGTAAAATTGACTAATTAGGATAGGGATTTGAGGTAGTAAAACAGCTAATTACTCTTAAGGAACCAATTGAGCTCTGCTATAAAAAATCAAAGAGAAATTAAAATAGACATACTAATATTAGAACATATACCTATTACATTGTTGGGGAGAGATGCATGGTGTAAATTGAACTGTACAATAAGATGTACACTAGACGGCTGTCTGGTAGAAGATTTTAAAAGAGTAGGGTTTTTGGGAATCATATTTGCTTGAAAAGATAATATCATAGGAAGGATGAGAATCTATTAGACTGCCTATTAGACAATCTGTCTGAAAAATAAAGTTAAAAGGGTGACTGTTATTCTTGGTTACATTCCTACACCAAGAGGGGAAAGAGATTTCAAACTAGGCTAAAAGAGGTTTGATCGTTTGCCAAGTCTGTGTAAAGAAGTCAGAAGCAGGTGGGGACTTCCCAATCACATATTCTAAAAATTGGTGGTAAAGGGATTTTGTGAATAAATCAGTGGAAAAGGTTTTTAAAGGTTAGGAGAAAAGATTAGATTAAAAAAAGTTAGGAGAACTAGGGTTGAAGGAACGCTAAGACAGTAAGCTAAGTTTCAAAGTTAGTAGTAAGAGAGAGAGAGCAGTGGTGAAGGACATTTTAGAGTTTAGTGGGAAGATAGATATGGTAGGAGTTTAGATCTGTTAGGAGCAGATGCATTGAGAAAGTATGCGTTGCTGAATGATAAGAGAAGATTAGGGAGAATATATGTGTACTTATCTAGTGCAAGCATTAAAATGTGTTCCGGTTAAGAATTATTGGTTAAAAGGCTATGTAATCCGTAAAGTGACGCTTATAATGGAAGAGTTGAAGTCTGTTGAAGCTTCCACAGTCACCAAAGGAGTTCAGGAGAAGTATATTACAGTAGCCACTCCAACAGTAAATAATACACAGAGGATATTGGTAGCTTTCCCACTAGAAGTAGTTAAGGGTGTTAATACAACAACTAAATCAACTACTTTAATGGTAACTTTGGAAGGGATTAATGGTACGACGGCAATGGCAAATGTAGGAAGTATGACACCGACACCGACAACAACTTTTCTGAAATTAAAGGGGGTAGCAAGAGGGACTCAGGAATTTATGGTACGGATGGAGAGTGCTGTCAATGATAGTAAGGGTAGGGTTAAAATAGGAGAGCAGATAGTGGTAGAGAACAATATAGATTCATCTGAAATAGTGAAGGATACTATCATGGAGGTACAGGATGAGGTCTTTGATTTTAATGACAGACAGGGAGAGGTATCTGATCAGTACCGCTCGTTAGGGAAGAGAGAAACTAAATGGAAGGCATATGGGTTTGATTCTTCTGTTGTGAAAATTAAAGATGGATGGGCAGGTAGGAATCTTTGGTTCCAGCAGCTAGCTCATTCTGTAAGATCAGTGAGGAATCTTGAGGGTTCATGTCTGTTGAGAATTCCAGCACCAGACACGTGGTGAGACGGTCGCTCGACCTCTATCAAGTATGTGTCAGTCTTATGCTTTGTCATGGCTATTGTATCAGCAACAATCATTAACAGATAAAATAATGTCGTTGTCAAAACATTTGTTTAAGCCTAGGTTTAGGTGTTATTGGGTTAAGTGAATTAACCTATGTGAATTTGTTAGATGGGAAGGAAAATCAGGTAACAGCGAACCCTGAAGCATTGGAGGTGAAACCAGTGAGGGCTAAAAGTTGTTTTTGTTCTAATAAAACATATGATGGAAGGGGTATGTTCATGGGAATATCAGATTGTGATGATTATATGATGACTTTGGGTAAGCATGACCTTAAGGGTAGTAATGAGAAATATAATGTTACTTTTTACGTTCCAGTTAGTAAGAAGAGCAGGACTTTGATGGTGAAAGATTAGCTTTTGCCTGACAATGTGACTATTGGGAAGTTTAGAGATATTTGGAGGGTTTGTGGTGATAAAGCGTATATATTCTTACCCTATGGATGGACAGGATGTTGTTACATGTCAACGTTGAAGCTTCCATATGAGGCTTTTACCATTAAAAGAGGGGTAGCACAGGACACAGATAAATCTGAAGCTAGGGTTGAAAATAGGGTGAAAAGAGACATGGCGACATTTCATAGTCTTGAAGCCTACCATTGGAAAATAAGTCTAGGAGAGAAGTGGGGACTGGGACTTTTTCTATGGTATGGGGTAACATTTGGGAAGATCATATTGATAATATTAGTTATACTTTGATCCCAGATAGTTCCGATAATATCACGAGTGTTATAGATGCGTTGAAGAATATAAGGGATGCGTTTGGTAGATCTGAAGGAGCTGGATGGTCAGCGAAGACTTGGTTGCAAGATCAGTTAGGCCCAGTAGGAGCAGTGATGGTTCAGGTTTTAGTTGCAGCTCTGATAGCGCTGTGTGTGATGTTTTGCTTTTGTACTTTGTTACTGACCTTTGCGAAAGCTATGATATTAAGATGGGTTGGAGTTGTGATGCCTGGAGACAACACTCAGATGCCGTTGTTGACTATTCCTGATCTGGATGAAGAGGGACAAGTGGGACTGGATGGAGTATTGATGATAAATATCCTTTTGGATTATTTGATCATTTTTCAATTTTTTTTTTCAATATTAGTGTGATTTTAGTATGATGTTATGAATCAAAGGGGGGAAATAGGATGATGTGATTCATACATCATTTATATATAATTTTTTATATTCTTAGTTGATATTGATGTTTAATTTGAAAGTGTTGTTTTGCAAAAGATACTGTTTGGTCTTTTCTTTTCTTCCAGAAGCATTTGGGGGAAAATGTAGAGATTGAAATACGCAAACAAGGACAATATGAAAGGACAATATGAAAGGAGAATGACTGGAGGAGATGGAACAAGGAAGGGGTGGAAATGTTCCGATTCCATCATCAACAATGCATTGGAAGTCGAGACTACGGAGGAGATGAAGTGTAGTGGACTACATTCCAGTGTCTGCAATGAAATATAGACATATTTGCATGTGTAATACATAATTTGTGTCATATTCTTAGGTATTACTTTTTGTAGAATGATATTTGATGTTATTGAATACATGTGGGGATCTTAGATGTTTTTGTTTATTTCGTGAATGCTTAGGGACATGGAGTCTAGGCAGGGATAGAGGTCCACTGTAGGGTCCGATGGGTTGACCAGCCTTAGAGTGGACATTTTGGATAGTATTTTGTTTGCTGAGGCTTTCATGTGTATTTAATTGCATCATAGTTTCAAATGCATTTATAAGGATTTATGAATTCATCAGGAGTACCTAGGTGGTTGCCTGGGGCAGAGGGAATGTGAGAGAATTTTACTGTCTTGATTGATGGATGGATATTTGGAACGATGGCTGCCAGACAGGTTTTTCGCTCTCACACTCCATAAAGATTTGTTCATATTTCATAGTAATGTATTCACACTTCATAAACATTTATTCATATTTCATAGAAAGGTATTTACACTCTAGAGGAAAATGTTTTTGGTTTAATGTTAAAGATACTCAGTAAGATAAATTGTTACTTGTCATAATCCTATTCTGTTTGTTTTCGAGACTTTTAGTTCGTCTCGAAGGGGGGAAGGTAGTGTATTAGGATTATGTCTTTGTTAATGGTTTTTAAGTGGAACTGAAGGGATGTTTATTTTTGTTCAAAAGTAGCCATTTGTAGGGTGACGCCCCAGGGGAGACAGGTGATTGGACAGCAGGGGGAGCAACCCATATTTTTGCATTCTTTATAAGTATAGGCTGGAGGCAGAGGGGGTTGGAACAGACAGATTATCTTTGGAACACTGTTCTCCAGCCCTGCAGGGTCTGTAAACTTATGCTGACATCTTGTGATATGAATAAAACTTATAATCAAAGTGCAGCCTAAGCGGACTCTTTGTTTGACAGCAATAATCACCAGCATCGACGCGATACGACAGAGTACAGTAGGATATCTAACCAGAGTGGAAAGGAAACATTTTAGTGAGTAGAGTAGGATATATGTAATCAGAGTGGAACATACCTTTTAGTGAGTACAGTAGAATATCTAACCAGAGTTGAAAAGGAACATTTTTGTGAGTACAGTAGTATATAACCAGAGTGGAACAGTTACCTTTTAGTGAGTACAGTAGCATATCTAATCAGAGTGGAACAGTTACCTTTTAGTGAGTACAGTAGGATATCTAACCTGAGTGGAACAGATAGATTTTAGTGAATACAGTAGTATATTTAATCAAAGTGGAAAGGGAACATTTTAGTGAGTACAGTATGATATCTAACCAGAGTGGAACAGATAGCTTTCAGTGAGTACAGTAGCATATCTAACCAGAGTGGAAAGGAAACCTTTAGTGAGTACAGTATGATATCTAACCAGAGTGGAACAGATAGCTTTCAGTGAGTACAGTAGGATATCTAACCAGAGTGGAACAGATAGCTTTTAGTGAGTACAGTAGGATATCTAACCAGAGTGTAAAACAGCTTTTAGTGAGTAGAGTAGGATATCTAATCAGAGTGGAACAGATACATTTTAGTGAGTACATTTAGTTAGCTAACCAGAGTGTAACAGACAGATTTTAGTGAGTACAGTTGTATATATAACCAGAGTGGGAAAGTTACCTTTTAGTGAGTACAGTAGGATATCTAACCAGAGTGGAACAGATACATTTTAGTGAGTACAGTAGGATATATCTAACCAGAGTGGAACAGATACCTTTTAGTGAGTACAGTAGTATATATAATCACAGTGGAACAGATAGCTTTTAGTCAGTACAGTAGGATATCTAACCATTGTGGAATAGTTACCTTATAGTAAATATAATAATAAAAACAGCAATAATAACAACAGTAGTAGTAATAATAATAATAACAATAATAGTAATAATAACAATACTAATAATATTTTTTATAATAATGATGTCAACAGCACAACTTCATTAAAGAAGTTACCCACTTCCTCTTTTGATATTTACTAGAGAAATTAGTAAAGTTAGAAAAAATATTAAGTACTGTATTAAAATTCATATTTTACCTTTATTTAACTAGGCAAGTGAGTTAAGAATAAATTCTCATTTACATTAACAGCCCCCCTACCCCGTCCAAACCCTACCCTAACGACGATGGGCCAATTGTGCACTCCCCTATGGGACTCCCAATCACAGCCGGCTGTGATACAGTCCGAGATCGAACCGGCGTCTCTAGTGACCCTCTTAAACTGAGATGCAGTGCCTTAGACCTCTGCTCCACTCGGGAGCCCCTAACGTTTCGTTACAATCTTCAGATATTTTAGTTAGACTCATCTGTCTTCTGAAATCTATCAGATCCAAACAGGTCCTTCATGTAAATTGTATTTCTTAAAGACAGTACGTTTCTTTTCAGGAACTGAAAGAGAGAACCGTAAAAACAGGTAAAAATAGACTTTCACAAGCTGTCTAACATACGGTGTGACTGTGCTGTACAAACAGGATGCTGCTCCTCGAACATTTGCAGACATCATCTGTGATGGTCAGAGAACACGTTGCAGCTCTGCATTAATTTCTTCATTGACTGTGGGACATTTTATTATTTATTTACTTTTGGAACCAAACTAAACATTAAATATTTATTCCTGTATCCTTGAGATACAATTCATCTGGAGGGTGAAAGGGCAGAATATTGGAACAACTGAAAGGTATGAGCTGCTGTTAGTTACCAAGGAGGAACCAATCTGACAAACAAGAAGAAGTAGAACGACTCCATACTGTTTGCAGCATTCTGAAGGGTGTTACTGTATCAAACCAACGTTCTACAGATATCAACCGGAACCAAACTATTCTGACAATTATCTCAGTAGATTTGACTGACGCCAGGAGAGATGAGAGGTATGTTTTCCCACCCTGCAGTCCTGTTCCTGTGGATTCAGAGTGCTAGCGGATGGATGCATCCCAAGTGCCAGATTTATGACAGTGGTGAAGACTTGGGAGACTTTGCCACCTGGACCTGCACCTACCTACGTCATCATGAAGAACATTACACTGCTGCCTGTGAAGAAGTTACAGCCATCGAGGAAGATCTACTTGGACTTCCCCCTAATATCAATAACCTCTGCATAACTATGACACATGGCGAAAATAGATCCATGTCTCTTGGCTTTTTCTCTCAGTTTCAGGATCTGGTGTACCTGTACATTGACGGCTGTTTTGCTCAAATCCTTCCAACTGGGAATAGCCACCTTCCAAATCTGGAACACATGTACTTGATAGGTAAATGGGTAATGGGCTCTGGGTGCTGTGATTGTCATATTGGGCCTCATACATTCAGAGATCTAGTTAAGTTAAGTCATTTGTATATACAGGGTTACAGGTTAAGAGCAATGGCCCCAGATGTTTTCCATGGCATCCCTCAGTTACAAATATTCAGCATTGGTGAACCCTGTGAAGAGGATTTGTCAGAGATACTATGCAGAATAATGAATATAAAGTCACTTATAAAGATAAGTGTAAACGCACCAGTGATACAATCGTTAAACCAATCAAACTGCTCCAACAACAACCAAAACGTGACATCTGTTTTTAACAATCTAACAAGAGTTGACTTATTATTTGATGAAATAACACATATAGAGGAAGGTGCAATGGCTTGGCTCCAGAACCTGACTATTTTAAATGCGGATTTCAGCCAGGAAGTCCTACTGCGCCTTCCCCTTTCTGGGATTAAGCAAATCCAGTACTTCAGTTGCTTTGGTAGCAATGACATTGATATTGAAAGTATCTGTAATGTCGTGTTTTTGCTTTCAATCAAGCAAATATATTTAAACATTGCCAATACAAGCAGCCTCTCTATGTCCAGTGTTGAATTGTGCATTGGGCTAGAATATATGCATTTATCTGGACCTGGAGCCATCTATCCTACTCCCCATTTGAAATGGAATTTCATTTCCAGTCTCAAAAACCTTAATCAATTAACAATAGATGGCCTGACAGATAACATACTTGATATATGCTCCTGCCAAAAACAACCAATCACATGGTTAACAAAACTCACTTTAGAGTTGAACAATCCACAAATACTTTTTGCAAAACAATTTAGCTGTCTTGTTAAACTGCAGTACCTGGATTTAACACATAATTTTATTTCAAACATTGAAGACTTTGCTTTCCTGGGATTGACAAATCTGGAGTCCTTAAACATTACAAGAAACAACATAACACAGATCCATGCAAACACATTTTTTGGTTTAAGTAGTTTGACACGTTTAGACCTCAGGAACAATCCACTTATTCACAACATTGAGGCAATGTCTTTCACACACCTCACGTCTCTAAAACAAGTGTTTCTCGGGCAAGTGCACAATCCACTAACAGAACCTGTGATCAAGCTGAATCTGACACTTATATTTGGTGGCATTCTGAGTCAGCTGAGTCATCTGTACATTAGTTCAGCTATGAGGCCGATGCAGTTGACTATCGGCAGTAACATCACATCTAAACAGAACCTGAGTCTCCAGGTCAAAGGCCAGACGGTTTCATTTGAAGACTGTGACAGACCTTTCTTTCGGTCCGTAACCCATCTTAATACTGATGCTGAAGAATTCCTTTGTGGATCTGAATTCATGGGAAAGTACTTCACGTCTGTGGAGACATTTGACTACAGATCTAAGCTTTCAGCTAAAAGTGTTGATTTGACATCAATTAATCAGCTGATTCACCTGAGGAAACTGGCTCTAAGACGGGTGGATCTTTTAATACAGCGTTCTGCCAACATCATTTTTCACAACCTGACCAAACTGGAGGTTCTGGAACTTTATAACTGCAGGATTTATTCTTTGGAGGGGAGTTTAACTAAAGACTTAAAATCTTTGAAAACATTGTATTTGCATATCGAGAACATTTATAATGTATTCTACAGCTTTACTGAACCTCTCTCTAGCCTTAAGTATTTGATACTTTTGAAGTTTCAGATGTTTTGCAGTTGTGACAATGCTTGGCTCATTACATGGGCCAAGGGGTACAGGCAAGTTGAGGTGATCATGCTTTCTCCGTATTCACATCCAGTTATGTATGCTCTGGAGGATTTGATATGCTTGTCGGACAACGGAATAGACACACCTAATTTTGTAAAGTACACAGAAGACAACTGCTCAACAGAGGTGGACTTTGTGCTCTTTGCTGCGACTGGTCTGGGAGTCCTGTTCTTCATGCTGGTGGTGTTGGTTCACAACCTGGCCGGCCCCTACCTCCTCCCCCTCTACCACATCACCCTTGGCTGGCTGTCGGAGGCCATGCGATCCAACACCAGGGGGCGCTACCACTACGATGCGTTTGTCTCCTACAGCGGGAAGGACGAACACTGGGTGGTGGAGGACCTGCTTCCCAATTTGGAGCAGAGGGGTCCTCCTTTCCTGCGCCTCTGTCTGCACAGCAGGGACTTCCAGCTGGGGAAGGACATTGTGGAGAACATCACAGACAGCCTCTACCAGAGCCGCCACACCCTCTGCCTAGTCAGCCGCCACTACTTGCGCAGTAACTGGTGCTCCCTGGAGATGAAGCTGGCCACCTCCAGGCTGCAGGTGGAGCAAAGGGACGTCATCCTCCTGGTCTTCCTGGAGAAGATCCCCCCTCGCCAGCTGTCTGCCCACCACAGGCTGGCTCGCCTGGTGAAGACCAGGACCTATCTGGACTGGCCCCAAGACCCCAATCAGCACCAGGCATTCTGGGACAGACTGTGGGCTAAACTGAAACCTCAGACTGAAGCGTGAGATCAGAGGTTGATGTAGAATCTTGTGTTTATGCAGATGTAATGTTGACACATATTTTGAGGTATTGAATTTGTCGTTTTTGAGATTTGTTAAGACAATTGTGATGAAGTCCTTTTAAATGCTCTGTCTGGAGTGGACTTTCTCTGATTCATCTGAAATTACTTAGAAATAATCCTATTTAAATTTCATAGAAAAAAAGCCAATAATTTTTTTACTTCCCCAAATTTCATCAGCTCCTGTTTGTATTTTTCAACAACTAATCACTAACACAAATCTTTGCTTGTATATTTGTTGCTAAGAGGAACTGAAAAAGGTGTGATTTAGCTCATTTCTGTTGTATTTCAGATAACAACTACTGTATGCTCCTGTGAATGACAATACATGAATGACCAATGACCATGAACCATTTATTAACGGCAATACGTGAATGACCAATGACCATGAAGCAGGTATTAATGACAATACATGAATTACCACGAAGCAGTTATTTTTATTTCAAAATCGATCAAAGAGTTTTATACAGAAATGTAGTTGCTAGTTGTTTAACTAAATGTGTTGCTAGTTGTTTAACTAAATGTGTTGCTAGTTGTTTAACTAAATGTGTTGCTAATTGGCAACTAAATGTGTTGCTAATTGTTTATCTAAATGTGTTGCTAGTTGTTTAACTAAATGTGTTGCTAGTTGTTTATCTAAATGTGTTGCTAGTTGTTTAACTAAATGTGTTGCTAGTTGTTTAACTAAATGTGTTGCTAGTTGTTTAACTAAATGTGTTGCTAGTTTTTTAACTAAATGTGTTGTTTGAATGTTGCCTGTATATGGTTTATTACACATTTATTTGATACATTTCTTATCTCATGGGCGTGGGGAGGTGTCCCCCTTTCTGGCCAATGAAGTGATTTCTGCACAATATTTGTTGGAAACTGGCTTCTGTTTCTGATTTGAAAAAAAAAGCTATATGTCCCTGCTCCCTGCCTTAGCATTACTCATGTTAATGTTATATTCTAGATTGCCTCCATATTCTATATTCTACATGTTCTTCGCTCTCAAATCAAATAATATTTTATTCATCACATGCGCCGAATACCACATGTGTAGACCTTACCGTGAAGTGCTTACTTACAAGCCCTTAACCAACAATGCAGTTCAAGAAATAGAGTTAAGAGAAATGTAAATAGTCTGGGTGGCCAGTTGATTAATTGTTCAGCAGTCTTATGGCTTGGGGGAAGAAGCTGTTAAGGACACTTTTGGTTATAGACTTGGCGCTCCGGTACCGCTTGCCATGCTGTAGCTGGGAGAACAGTCTATGGCTTGGGTGACTTGTGTCTTTGACAATTTTTTGGGCCTTCCTCTGACATTGTCTAGTACATAGGTCCTGGATGTCTGGAATCTTGGCCAAATTGATGTCCTGGGCAGTACGCACTACCTCTCCCTTAATGTGAGCAACACAAAGGAGCTGATCGTGGACTATAGGAAAAGGAGGGCCGAACAGGCCCCCATTAACATCGACAGGGCTGAAGTGGAGCGGGTTGAGAGTTTCAAGTTCCTTGGTGTCCACATCACCAATCATGGTCCAAACACACCAAGACAGTTGTGAAGAGGGCACGACAACACCATTTCCCCCTCAGGAGACTGAAAAGATTTGGCATGGGTCCCCAGTTCCTCAAAAGGTTATACAGCTGCACCATCGAGAGCATCCTGACCAGTTGCATCACTGCCTGGTATTGCAACTGCTCTGCATCTGACCATAAGGCGCTACAGAAGGTAGAGCGTACGGTCTTCTGAGCAGGTCAATGTAGGAGTAGGTGAAAGTCCCATACAGACAGCAGACAGACCAGTCTATAATCTCACAGGGGCTCCCAGTCATTGTCTAGTTTGCTTTTGGCTCCATAGAGAGTAGGGGGATACATACACGTGACCTTGTCACAGGGAAAGCCAGGGGGGATGGGACTGGAGCTGTCTGAGCTTCCTGGTTGGGTGGGGTTACAGAGGTGAGGAGGAGGAAGAGGAATCAAAAGACCTCTGTTGTGTTTTCAGCCACATAAACACAAAGTAGCTCTGTCATATTGTACATTCCTGTAGATTGGAACAGATAGCTTTTAGTGAGTACAGTAGAATATCTAATCAGAGTGGAACAGTTACCTTTTAGTGAGTACAGTAGGATATCTAACCAGAGTGGAACAGAGCTTTTAGTGAGTACAGTAGGATTTCTAATCAGAGTGGAACAGTTACCTTTTAGTGAGTACAGTAGGATATCTAACCAGAGTGGAAAGGGAACATTTTTGTGAGTAGAGTAGGATATATAACCAGAGTGGAACAGATAGCTTTTAGTGAGTACAGTAGGTTATATAACCAGAGTGGAACAGTTACCTTTTAGTGAGTACAGTAGAATATATAACCAGAGTGGAACAGATACATTTTAGTGAGTAGAGTAGGATATATAACCAGAGTGGAACAGATAGCTTTTAGTGAGTACAGTAGTATATCTAACCAGAGTGGAAAGGAAACCTTTAGTGAGTAGAATAGGATATATAACCAGAGTGGAACAGATAGCTTTCAGTGAGTACAGTAGGTTATCTAACCAGAGTGGAAAGGAAATATTTTAGTGAGTAGAGTAGGATATATGTAATCAGAGTGGAACAGATAGCTTTTAGTGAGTACAGTAGAATATCTAACCAGAGTAGAAAGGGAACATTTTTGTGAGTACAGTGGTATATAACCAGAGTGGAACAGTTACCATTTAGTGAGTACAGTAGGATATATCTAATCAGAGTGGAACAGATACCTTTTAGTGAGTACAGTAGGATATCTAACCAGAGTTGAAAGGGAACATTTTTGTGAGTACAGTAGTATATAACCAGAGTGGAACAGTTACCTTTTAGTGAGTACAGTAACATATCTAATCAGAGTGGAACAGTTACCTTTTAGTGAGTACAGTAGGATGTCTAACCTGAGTGGAACAGATAGCTTTTAGTGAATACAGTAGTATATTTAACCAAAGTGGAAAGGGAACATTTTAGTGAGTACAGTAGGATATCTAACCAGAGTGGAACAGATAGCTTTCAGTGAGTACAGTAGCATATCTAACCAGAGTGGAAAGGAAACCTTTAGTGAGTACAGTATGATATCTAACCAGAGTGGAACAGATAGCTTTTAGTGAGTACAGTAGGATATCTAACCAGAATGTAACAGACAGCTTTTAGTGAGTACAGTAGGATATCTAATCAGAGTGGAACAGATACATTTTAGTGAGTACATTTAGTTATCTAACCAGAGTGTAACAGACAGCTTTTAGTGAGTACAGTTGGATATCTAACCAGAGTGGGACAGTTACCTTTTAGTGAGTACAGTAGGATATCTAACCAGAGTGGAAGAGTTACCTTTTAGTGAGTACAGTTGGATATATAACCAGAGTGGAACAGATACATTTTAGTGAGTACAGTAGGATATCTAATCACAGTGGAACAGATAGCTTTTAGTCAGTTCAGTAGGATATCTAACCAGAGTGGAATAGTTACCTTATAGTAAATATAATAATAAAAACAGCAATAATAATAACAGTAGTAGTAATAATAATAATAATAATAATAATAATAGTAATAATAACAATACTAATAATATTTTTTATAATAATGATGTCAACAGCACAACTTCATTAAAGAAGTTACCCACTTCCTCTTTTGATATTTACTAGAGAAATTAGTAAAGTTAGAAAAAATATTAAGTACTGTATTAAAATTCATATTTTTATTTTACCTTTATTTAACTAGGCAAGTAAGTTAAGAAGGAATTCTCATTTACATTAACAGCCCCCCTACCCCGTCCAAACCCTACCCTGTCCAAACCCTACCCTAACGACGATGGGCCAATTGTGCACTCCCCTATGGGACTCCCAATCACAGCCGGTTGTGATACAGTCCGGGATCGAACCGGCGTCTCTAGTGACGCCTCTTAAACTGAGATGCAGTGCCTTAGACCTCTGCTCCACTCGGGAGCCCCTAATGTTTCATTACAATCTTCAGATATTATAGTTAGACTCATCTGTCTTCTGAAATCTATCAGATCCAAACAGGTCCTTCATGTAAATTGTATTTCTTAAAGACAGTACGTTTCTTTTCAGGAACTGAAAGAGAGAACCGTAAAAACAGGTAAAAATAGACTTTCACAAGCTGTCTAACATACTGTGCTGTACAAACAGGATGCTGCTCCTCGAACATATGCAGACATCATTTGTGATGGTCAGAGAACACTTTGCAGCTCTGCATTAATTTCTTCATTGACTGTGGGACATTTTATTATTTATTTACTTTTGGAACCAAACTAAACATTAAATATTTATTCCAGTATCCTTGAGATACAATTCATCTGGAGGGTGAAAAGGCAGAATATTGGAACAACTGAAAGGTATGAGCTGCTGTTAGTTACCAAGGAGGAACCAATCTGACAAACAAGAAGAAGTAGAAAAGACTCCATACTGTTTGCAGCATTCTGAAGGGTGTTACTGTATCAAACCAACGTTCTACAGATATCAACCGGAACCAAACTATTCTGACAATTATCTCAGTAGATTTGACTGACGTCAGGAGAGATGAGAGGTATGTTTTCCCACCCTGCAGTCCTGTTCCTGTGGATTCAGAGTGCTAGCGGATGGATGCATCCCAAATGCCAGATTTATGACAGTGGTGAAGACTTGGGAGACTTTGCCACCTGGACCTGCACCTACCTACGTCATCATGAAGAACATTACACTGCTGCCTGTGAAGATGTTACAGCCATCGAGGAAGATCTACAGTGGGGAAAAAAGTATTTAGTCAGCCAACAATTGTGCAAATTCTCCCACTTAAAAAGATGAGAGAGGCCTGTAATTTTCATCATAGGTACACGTCAACTATGACAGACAAATTGAGAAAAATAATCCAGAAAATCACCTTGTAGGATTTTTAATGAATTTATTTGCAAATTATGGTGGAAAATAAGTATTTGGTCACCTACAAACAAGCAAGATTTCTGGCTCTCACAGACCTGTAACTTCTTCTTTAAGAGGCTCCTCTATCCTCCACTTGTTACCTGTATTAATGGCACCTGTTTGAACTTGTTATCAGTATAAAAGACACCTGTCCACAACCTCAAACAGTCACACTCCAAACTCCACTATGGCCAAGACCAAAGAGCTGTCAAAGGACACCAGAAACAAAATTGTAGACCTGCACCAGGCTGGGAAGACTGAATCTGCAATAGGTAAGCAGCTTGGTTTGAAGAAATCAACTGTGGGAGCAATTATTAGGAAATGGAAGACATACAAGACCACTGATAATCTCCCTCGATCTGGGGCTCCACGCAAGATCTCACCCCGTGGGGTCAAAATGATCACAAGAACGGTGAGCAAAAATCCCAGAACCACATGGGGGGACCTAGTGAATGACCTGCAGAGAGCTGGGACCAAAGTAACAAAGCCTGCCATCAGTAGCACACTACGCCGCCAGGGACTCAAATCCTGCAGTGCAGACGTATCCCCCTGCTTAAGCCAGTACATGTCCAGGCCCGTCTGAAGTTTGCTAGAGTGCATTTGGATGATCCAGAAGAGGATTGGGAGAATGTCATATGGTCAGATGAAACCAAAATAGAACTTTTTGGTAAAAACTCAACTCGTCGTGTTTGGAGGCCAAAGAATGCTGAGTTGCATCCAAAGAACACCATACCTACTGTGAAGCATGGGGGTGGAAACATCATGCGTTGGGGCTGTTTTTCTGCAAAGGGACCAGGACGACTGATCCGTGTAAAGGAAAGAATGAATGGGGCCATGTATCGTGAGATTTTGAGTGAAAACCTCCTTCCATCAGCAAGGGCATTGAGGATGAAACGTGGCTGGGTCTTTCAGCATGACAATGATCCCAAACACACCGCCCGGGCAACGAAGGAGTGGCTTCGTAAGAAGCATTTCAAGGTCCTGGAGTGGCCTAGCCAGTCTCCAGATCTCAACCCCATAGAAAATCTTTGGAGGGAGTTGAAAGTCCGTGTTGCCCAGCGACAGCCCCAAAACATCACTGCTCTAGAGAAGATATGCATGGAGGAATGGGCCAAAATACCAGCAACAGTGTGTGAAAACCTTGTGAAGACTTACAGAAAACGTTTGACCTGTGTCATTGCCAACAAAGGGTATATAACAAAGTATTGAGAAACTTTTGTTATTGACCAAATACTTATTTTCCACCATAATTTGCAAATAAATTCATAAAGAATCGTACAATGTGATTTTCTGGATTTTTTTTCCTCATTTTGTCTGTCATAGTTGACGTGTACCTATGATGAAAATTACAGGCCTCTCTCATCTTTTTAAGTGGGAGAACTTGCACAATTGGTGACTGACTAAATACTTTTTTTCCCCACTGTACTTGGACTTCCCCCTAATATCAATAACCTCTGCATAACTATGACACATGCCGAAAATAGATCCATGTCTCTTGGCTTTTTCTCTCAGTTTCAGTATCTGGAGTACCTGAACATTGACGGCAGTTTTGCTCAAATCCTTCCAACTGGGAATAGCCACCTTCCAAATCTGGAACACATGTACTTGATAGGTAAATGGGTAATGGGCTCTGGGTGTTGCGATTGTCATATTGGGCCTCATACATTCAGAGATCTAGTTAAGTTAAGTCATTTGTATATACAGGGTTACAGGTTAAGAGCAATGGCCCCAGACGTTTTCCATGGCATCCCTCAGTTACAAATATTCAGCATTGGTGAACCCTGTGAAGAGGATTTGTCAGAGATACTATGCAGAATAATGAATATAAAGTCACTTATAAAGATAAGTGTAAACGCACCAGTGATACAATCGTTAAACCAATCAAACTGCTCCAACAACAACCAAAACGTGACATCTGTTTTTAACAATCTAACAAGAGTTGACTTATTATTTGATGAAATAACACATATAGAGGAAGGTGCAATGGCTTGGCTCCAGAACCTGACAATTTTAAATGCGGCTTTCAGCCAGGAAGTCCTACTGCGCCTTCCCCTTTCTGGGATTAAGCAAATCCAGTACTTCAGTTGCTTTGGTAGCAATGACATTGATATTGAAAGTATCTGTAATGTCGTGTTTTTGCTTTCAATCAAGCAAATATATTTATACAATGCCAATACAAGCAGCCTCTCTATGTCCAGTGTTGAATTGTGCATTGGGCTAGAATATATGCATTTATCTGGACCTGGAGCCATCTATCCTACTCCCCATTTGAAATGGAATTTCATTTCCAGTCTCAAAAACCTTAATCAATTAAGAATAGATGGCCTGACAGATAACATACTTGATATTTGCTCCTGCCAAAAACAACCAATCACATGGTTAACAAAACTCACTTTAGAGTTGAACAATCCACAAATACTTTTTGCAAAACAATTTAGCTGTCTTGTTAAACTGCAGTACCTGGATTTAACACATAATTTTATTTCAAACATTGAAGACTTTGCTTTCCTGGGATTGACAAATCTGGAGTCCTTAAACATTACAAGAAACAACATAACACAGATCCATGCAAACACATTTTTTGGTTTAAGTAGTTTGACACGTTTAGACCTCAGGAACAATCCACTTATTCACAACATTGAGGCAATGTCTTTCACACACCTCACGTCTCTAAAACAAGTGTTTCTCGGGCAAGTGCACAATCCACTAACAGAACCTGTGATCAAGCTGAATCTGACACTTATATTTGGTGGCATTCTGAGTCAGCTGAGTCATCTGTACATTAGTTCAGCTATGAGGCCGATGCTGTTGACTATCGGCAGTAACATCACATCTAAACAGAACCTGAGTCTCCAGCTCAAAGGCCAGACGGTTTCATTTGAAGACTGTGACAGACCGTTCTTTCAGTCGGTAACCCATCTTAATACTGATGCTGAAGAATTCCTTTGTGGATCTGAATTCATGGGAAAGTACTTCACGTCTGTGGAGACATTTGACTACAGATCTAAGCTTTCAGCTAAAAGTGTTGATTTAACATCAATTAATCAGCTGATTCACCTGAGGAAACTGGCTCTAAGACGGGTGGATCTTTTAATACAGCGTTCTGCCAACATCATTTTTCACAACCTGACCAAACTGGAGGTTCTGGAACTTTATAACTGCAGGATTTATTCTCTGGAGGGGAGTTTAACTAAAGACTTAAAATCTTTGAAAACATTGTATTTGCATATCGAGAACATTTATAATGTATTCTACAGCTTTACTGAACCTCTCTCTAGCCTTAAGTATTTGATACTTTTTAAGTTTCAGATGTTTTGCAGTTGTGACAATGCTTGGCTCATTACATGGGCCAAGGGGTACAGGCAAGTTGAGGTGCTCATGCTTTCTCCGTATTCACATCCAGTTATGTATGCTCTGGAGGATTTGATATGCTTGTCGGACAACGGAATAGACACACCTAATTTTGTAAAGTACACAGAAGACAACTGCTCAACAGAGGTGGACTTTGTGCTCTTTGCTGCGACTGGTCTGGGAGTCCTGTTCTTCATGCTGGTGGTGTTGGTTCACAACCTGGCCGGCCCCTACCTCCTCCCCCTCTACCACATCACCCTTGGCTGGCTGTCGGAGGCCATGCGATCCAACACCAGGGGGCGCTACCACTACGATGCGTTTGTCTCCTACAGCGGGAAGGACGAACACTGGGTGGTGGAGGACCTGCTTCCCAATTTGGAGCAGAGGGGTCCTCCTTTCCTGCGCCTCTGTCTGCACAGCAGGGACTTCCAGCTGGGGAAGGACATTGTGGAGAACATCACAGACAGCCTCTACCAGAGCCGCCACACCCTCTGCCTAGTCAGCCGCCACTACTTGCGCAGTAACTGGTGCTCCCTGGAGATGAAGCTGGCCACCTCCAGGCTGCAGGTGGAGCAAAGGGACGTCATCCTCCTGGTCTTCCTGGAGAAGATCCCCCTCGCCAGCTGTCTGCCCACCACAGGCTGGCTCGCCTGGTGAAGACCAGGACCTATCTGGACTGGCCCCAAGACCCCAATCAGCACCAGGCATTCTGGGACAGACTGTGGGCTAAACTGAAACCTCAGACTGAAGCGTGAGATCAGAGGTTGATGTAGGACCTTGTGAACTGAAGCATGACTTCAGAGGTTGATGTAGAATCTTTTGTTTATGCAGATGTAATGTTGACACATATTTTGAGGTATTGAATTTGTCTTTTAAAGTCCTCTGTACAAAATGTCTACCAGTATTTGATATTTGTTTAGACAATTGTGATGAAGTCCTTTTAAATGCTCTGTCTGGAGTGTAGTTTATCTGATTAATCTGAAATTACTTAGAAATGATCCTATTTAAATTACTTTGTAAAAAGCCAATACATTTTTTTACTTCCTCAAATGTTATCAGATCCTGTTTGTATTTTTCCCACACCTCATCGCTAACACATATCTTTGTTTGTATATTTGTTGCTAAAATGAAATGAAAAATTGTGTGATTTTGCCCTATTTATGATATATTTCAGATAACAATTACTGTATGCTCCTGTGAATGACAATACATGAATGACTAATGACCATGAAGCAGTTATTAATGGCAATACATGAATGACCACGAAGCAGTTATTTTTATTTCAACATTGATCAAAGAGTTTTGTACAGAACTGTAGTTGCTAGTTGTTTAACTTAATGTAGCTGCTAGTTGTTTAAATAAATGTAGTTGCTAGTTGTTTAACTACATGTGTTGCTAGTTGTCTAACTAAATGTGTTGCTAGTTGTTTAACTTAATGTAGTTGCTAGTTGTTGAATTAAATGAATTTGCTAGTTGTTTAACTAAATGTAGTTCCTAGTTGTTTAACTGAATGTGTTGCTGGTTGTTTAACTAAATGTGTTGCTAGTTGTTTAACTTAATGTAGTTGCTAATTGTTGAATTAAATGAATTTGCTAGTTGTTTAACTAAATGTAGTTGCTAGTTGTTTAACTGAAAGTGTTGCTAGTTGTTGAACTAAATGTGGATGCTAGTTGTTTAACTAAATCTAATTGCTTGTTTCTTAACTAAATGTGTTGCTAGTTGTTTAACTAAATGTGTTGCTAGTTGTTTAACTACATGTAGTTGCTAGTTGTTGAACTAAATGTAGTTGCTAGTTGTTGAACTAAATGTGGATGCTAGTTGTTTAACTAAATCTAATTGCTTGTTTCTTAACTAAATGTGTTGCTAGTTGTTTAACTAAATGTGTTGCTAGTTGTTTAACTACATGTAGTTGCTAGTTGTTGAACTAAATGTAGTTGCTAGTTGTTTAACTAAATCTAGTTGCTTGTTTCTTAACTAAATGTGTTTCTAGTTGTTTAACTTAATGTAGTTGCTAATTGTTGAATTAAATGAATTTGCTAGTTGTTTAACTAAATGTAGTTGCTAGTTGTTTAACTGAAAGTGTTAGTAGTTGTTGAACTAAATGTGGATGCTAGTTGTTTAACTAAATCTAATTGCTTGTTTCTTAACTAAATGTGTTGCTAGTTGTTTAACTAAATGTGTTGCTAGTTGTTTAACTACATGTAGTTGCTAGTTGTTGAACTAAATGTAGTTGCTAGTTGTTTAACTAAATCTAGTTGCTTGTTTCTTAACAAAATGTGTTGCTAGTTGTTTAACTAAATGTGTTGCTAGTTGTTTAACTAAATGTAGTTGCTAGTTGTTGAATTAAATGTAGTTGCTAGTTGTTTAACTAAATCTAGTTGCTTGTTTCTTAACAAAATGTGTTGCTAGTTGTTTAACTAAATGTGTTGCTAGTTGTTTAACTAAATGTGTTGCTAGTTGTTTATATAAATGTGTTACTAGTTGTTTAACTAAATGTGTTGTTAGTTGTTTAACTACATGGGTTGCTAGTTGTTTAACTAAATGTGTTGCTAGTTGTTTATATAAATGTGTTGCTAGTTGTTTAACTAAATGTGTTGCTAGTTGTTTAACTAAATGTGTTGCTAGTTGTTTGTATGAATGTGTTGCTAGTTGTTTAACTAAATGTGTTGCTAGTTGTTTAACTACATGGGTTGCTAGTTGTTTAACTAAATGTGTTGCTAGTTGTTTATATAAATGTGTTGCTAGTTGTTTAACTAAATATGTTGCTAGTTGTTTAACTACATGTGTTGCTAGTTGTTTAACTAAATGTGTTGCTAGTTGTTTATATAAATGTGTTGCTAGTTGTTTAACTAAATGTGTTGCTAATTGTTTAACTAAATGTGTTGCTAGTTGTTTAACTACATGGGTTGCTAGTTGTTTAACTACATGGGTTGCTAGTTGTTTAACTAAATGTGTTGCTAGTTGTTTATCTACATGTTTTACTAGTTGTTTAACTACATGTGTTGCTAGTTGTTTATATAAATGTGTTGCTAGTTGTTTAACTAAATGTGTTGGTAGTTGTTTAACTAAATGTGTTGCTAGTTGTTTATATAAATGTGTTGCTAGTCGTTTAACTAAATGTAGTTAATAGTTGTTTAACTACATGTGTTGCTAGTTGTTTAACTAAATGTGTTGCTAGTTGTTTAACTAAATGTGTTGCTAGTTGTTTAACTAAATGTGTTACTAGTTGTTTAACTAAATGTGTTGCTAGATTTTTTAACTACATGTGTTGCTAGTTGTTTAACTAAATGTAGTTGCTAGTTGTTTAACTAAATGTAGTTGCTAGTTGTTTAATATAATGTGTTGCTAGTTGTTTAACTAAATGTAGTTGCTAGTTGTTTAACTAAATGTAGTTGCTAGTTGTTTAACTAAATGTAGTTGCTAGTTGTTTAACTAAATGCAGTTGCTAGTTGTTTAACTAAATGTGTTGCTAGTTGTTTCACTAAATGTGTTGCTAGTTGTTTAACTAAATGTGTTGCTAGTTGTTTAACTACATGGGTTGCTAGTTGTTTAACTACATGGGTTGCTAGTTGTTTAACTAAATGTGTTGCTAGTTGTTTATATAAATGTGTTGCTAGTTATTTAACTAAATGTAGTTACTAGTTGTTTAACTACATGGGTTGCTAGTTGTTTAACTACATGTGTTGCTTGTTGTTTATATAAATGTGTTGCTAGTTGTTTAACTAAATGTGTTGCTAGTTGTTTAACTACATATGTTGCTAGTTGTTTAACTAAATGTAGTTGCTATTTGTTTAACTAAATGTAGTTGCTAGTTGTTTAACTAAATGTGTTGCTAGTTGTTTAACTAAATGTAGTTGCTAGTTGTTTAACTAAATGTGTTGCTAGTTGTTTAACTAAATGTAGTTGCTAGTTGTTTAACTAAATGTTTTGCTAGTTGTTTAACTACATTTGCTGCTAGTTGTTTAATATAATGTGTTGCTAGTTGTTTAACTAAATGTAGTTGCTAGTATGTAGTTACTACTATTTTGCAATCTATATGGGACGGCTGTCAATCCTTTGGTCCTTAAGTGAAACTGATATACTTTTTTATTTATCACAGCTTTCCTTAACCAATTATGTTCTTTAATGCAAGGCCGACAGACAAGTTCCTTACTTTCTCCCCCTTCCACTTTCCTCTTCCACTTTTGCGGTAAGGCTGCAATTATTTGTTTGTAATTTTGGGTAGAGCAGACATTTCCATATGTTTTTGTTAGCTGCATGTGCGACATAACTCCACCAGTCCTACCGATGATATCATTTGAAGATTATACCTTTTTTGAACATTCTGTCAAAAAATAAAGGTTTTTTGTCAATTAGTATACTTGAATTTAACCACAATATTTGTTGCATTATTTGTTCTGTCGTTTCTGGAGGATTAAATTGAAATTGCAACCAACTTTCTATGGCTTGTTTTAGAAATAGTGACATTTGGGAGATTATTTCCTTTTCAAATAACTGAAAGTGAGAGGTTGTAATCTGAATAAAGGGAAAAAGGCCTTTCTTGAACATTGGGTGAGACAATCTTACTAATTTGCTTGAGAACCAGTTCGGATTTAAGTATAACTTTTGGATGAGTGAAGATTTTAGTGATAGGTCTAATGCTTTAATATTTAATAATTTCTGTCCTCCGAATTCATATTCATTATATAAATTTGCTCTTTTAATTTTGTTTTGCTTGCCGTTCCAAATAAAATTGAATATTTTTTTCTCATATAATTTTAAAAACTGTTTGCTAGGTAAACTGGGATAATACTAAAGAGTTAATCAGGGTGATTTTTCCACAAATTGACTGGTATTTTCCTTTCCATTGTAGTAAGATCTTATCTATTTTTGCTAACTTTCTATTAAAATTTATTGAAGTGAGATCATTTATTTCCTTTGGGATATGTATTCCGAGTATATCCACATCACCATCAGACCATTTTATTGGTAAACTACATGGTATTGTAAAAATTGTATTTTTTAGTGATCCAATACGTAATATAGTACATTTGTCATAATTTGGTTTTAATCCAGAGAGGTTAGAAAATGTATCTAGATCCTCTATGAGGCTGTGGAGGGATTCTATTTGTGGATCTAAAAGAAAACATGAATCATCTGCGTACAATGACACCTTTGTTTTTAAGCCCTGTATTTCTAATCCTCTGATATTATTATTGGATCTGATTTTAATAGCTAACATCTCGATGGCCACAATAAATAGATATGCCGATAGTGGACAACCTTGTTTCACTCCTCTTGACAGTTTAAAACTTTCTGAGAAATAGCCATTATTTACTATTTTACACCTAGGGTTACTATACATGATTTTGACCCATTTCATAACAGATTCTCCAAAATTGAAATGCTCCAGGCATTTATATATAAACCCCAGTCGAACTTTATCAAATGCCTTTTCGAAGTCTGCTATGAATAGCAGGCCTGGTTTCCCATATTTTCCATAGTGTTCTATTATTTCCAATACTTGCCTTATGTTATCTCCAATGTATCTTCCATGTAAAAAACCTGTCTGATTAGAATGAATAATATCCGACAATACCTTTTTAATTCTATGTGCTATACATTTTGCTAGGATTTTTGCATCACAACACTGAAGTGTAAGGGGCCTCCAATTTTGTAAATGGACTGGATCTTTATATTTTCCACTTGTATCCTGTTTCAGTAATAATGAGATCAGACCTTCTTCTTGAGTGTCAGATAATCTACCATTTACATAGGAGTGGTTAAAACATGCTAATAACGGTCCTCTTAGTATATCAAAAAAGGTTTGGTATACCTCGACTGGTATGCCATCCAACCCTGGAGTTTTCCCGGACTTAAAGTCTTTAATTGCATCCAGAAGTTCCTCCTCTGTAATTTCACCTTCACATGAGTCTTTCTGTGTGGCTGTTAATTTGACATTATCAATAGAAAAAAAATCTCTACAATTAGCTTCAGTTAGAGGAGATGGAGGTTGCTAGTTGCTAGTTGTTTAACTAAATCTAGTTGCTTGTTTCTTAACAAAATGTGTTGCTAGTTGTTTAACTACATTTGCTGCTAGTTGTTTAATATAATGTGTTGCTAGTTGTTTAACTAAATGTAGTTGCTAGTTGTTTAACTAAATGTAGTTGCTAGTTGTTTAACTAAATGTGTTGCTAGTTGTTTCACTAAATGTGTTGCTAGTTGTTTAACTAAATGTGTTGCTAGTTGTTTAACTACATGGGTTGCTAGTTGTTTAACTACATGGGTTGCTAGTTGTTTAACTAAATGTGTTGCTAGTTGTTTATATAAATGTAGTTGCTAGTTGTTTAACTAAATGTAGTTGCTAGTTGTTTAACTAAATGTGTTGCTAGTTGTTTCACTAAATGTGTTGGTAGTTGTATAACTACATGTGTTGCTTGAGTGTTGCCTGTATATGGTTTATTACACGTGTTTCTTATCTCATGGGAGTGGGGAGGTTTCCCTCCTTTTTGGACAATGAAGTAATTTCTGCGCAGTATTTGTGAGTTGGAGGTAACCTAGTTTTATTGTATTATTTCATTTTTGTTTATGCTCTTGACAAGAGCATCCAGTTGAAATGTTGGAAACTGGCTTCTGTTTCTGTTTGAAATACAATGCTATATGTCCCTGCTCCCTGCCTTAGCAGTACTCATTTTAATGTTATATTCTAGAATGCCTCCATATTCTATGTTCTATATATTCTTAGATCTGAGACATGCAGAACAGATAACTGCCCCCTCCTGCTTTCAGCAGCTTGCCCAGGCCAGCAATGCATTGACTATAGTAGACCACAGAGTAAGCCTGATATGGATGTTTAACCTCCATTGTCATGGTGTCTGATGGAGACTACAGCCTTATCAGTACTTGCCACAGAGAAGCATCATCCCTCCAGATAAAGGTCTTCCCCGGGGGAAACCTTGACAGAGACCTGAAGAATTCTGCTGCTTGAGGACTAGGCTTGAGTAATAATGTCATTATAGAGGCATGTCACAGGGCTCTGAAGAGGACTACAGCCCCAGAGTAATAATGTCATTATAGAGGCATGTCACAGGGCTCTGACGAGGACTACAGCCCCAGAGTAATGATGTCATTATAGAGGCATGTCACAGGGCTCTGAAGAGGACTGCAGTCCCAGAGTAATAATGTCATTATAGAGGCATGTCACAGGGCTCTGAAGAGGACTACAGCCCCAGAGTAATAATGTCATTATTGAGGCATGTCACAGGGCTCTGAAGAGGACTACAGTCCCAGAGTAATGATGTGGGGCGGCAGGTAGCTTAGTGGTTAAGAGCGTAGTGCCAGTAACCGAAAGGTCGCTGGTTCTAATCCCCGAGCCGACTAGGTGAAAAATCTGTTGATGTGCCCTTGAGCAAGGCACTTAACCCTAATTGCTCCTGTAAGTCGCTCTGGATAAGAGCGTCTGCTAAATGACTAAAATGTAAATGTAATGTCATTATAGAGGCATGTCACAGGGCTCTGAAGAGGACTGCAGTCCCAGAGTAATAATGTCATTATTGAGGCATGTCACAGGGCTCTGAAGAGGACTACAGTCCCAGAGTAATGATGTCATTATAGAGGCATGTCACAGGGCTCGGAAGAGGACTGCAGTCCCAGAGTAATAATGTCATTATAGAGGCATGTCACAGGGCTCTGAAGAGGACTACAGCCCCAGAGTAATAATGTCATTATAGAGGCATGTCACAGGGCTCTGACGAGGACTACAGCCCCAGAGCAATGATGTCATTATAGAGGCATGTCACAGGGCTCTGAAGAGGACTGCAGTCCCAGAGTAATAATGTCATTATAGAGGCATGTCACAGGGCTCTGAAGAGGACTACAGCCCCAGAGTAATAATGTCATTATTGAGGCATGTCACAGGGGCTCTGAAGAGGACTACAGTCCCAGAGTAATGATGTGGGCGGCAGGTAGCTTAGTGGTTAAGAGCGTAGTGCCAGTAACCGAAAGGTCGCTGGTTCTAATCCCCGAGCCGACTAGGTGAAAAATCTGTTGATGTGCCCTTGAGCAAGGCACTTAACCCTAATTGCTCCTGTAAGTCGCTCTGGATAAGAGCGTCTCTGCTAAATGACTAAAATGTAAATGTAATGTCATTATAGAGGCATGTCACAGGGCTCTGAAGAGGACTGCAGTCCCAGAGTAATAATGTCATTATTGAGGCATGTCACAGGGCTCTGAAGAGGACTACAGTCCCAGAGTAATGATGTCATTATAGAGGCATGTCACAGGGCTCGGAAGAGGACTGCAGTCCCAGAGTAATAATGTCATTATTGAGGCATGTCACAGGGCTCTGAAGAGGACTACAGTCCCAGAGTAATGATGTCATTATAGAGGCATGGGCTCTGAAGAGGACTACAGCCCCAGAGTAATAATGTCATTATAGAGGCATGGGCTCTGAAGAGGACTACAGTCCTAGATAATGGTGACATACTGTAAGACAACAGAGGTACCAGATAGGCGGGTCACGGCAGCAAACAGTCATGGTAGTTGTAGGAGTGAGACCAAATAATAATATTAGCTAGGAAACTGCCTTGACTGGTGGACACACACTTCTCTCAATCTCCTCCAGTTTCACATGCGGTGTGTGGGTGTGTGTTTGTGTGTGTGTGTGTGTGCAGCATTATCATTGCTCAGATCATTTGAAAGAACTTCCTCTATTTACAGGTGCCAAATAAACTTTCCTGTAACCCTATTTTTATACTGACATTAACACAAATCTGTGTTTTAAAAAGTGTTCAGTATGTTGAATCAGCGATGGGGATGACAACACATTATAAAGAAGAAGAACAAATCTGATTAAGGACCATGTTGAAGTACCATATGTAATGTCCTCTCAGCTCATTTGGCAAAGCCTGAAACCCATAGCCCTCAGCCCTCAGCCCTCAGCCCTCAGCCCTCAGCCCTCAGTCCTTAGTCCTTAGTCCTCAGCCCTCAGCCCTCAGCCCTCAGCCCCCAGCCCTCAGCCCCCAGCCCTCAGCCCTCAGCCCTCAGCCCTCAGCCCTCAGCCCTCAGCCTTCAGCCCTCAGCCCTCAGTCCTCAGCCCTCAGCCTTCAGCCCTCAGCCCAACCCTTGCATGGTTTCCATTAAAGAAATGCGGTATGCATTTTGGACTTAACAGTTTAAAGACAAAGAACAAAAGAGGAGATTTGTCACGGGGGACCAGTATGAAAATGTATGCACTCACTAACTGTAAGTCGCTCTGGATAAGAGTGTCTGCTAAATGACTAAAATGTAAATGTCTCATGGACAATGTGTTCCAGCAGCCGTGACCACGACACGTGTATGGGTCCTGCTGGATATCCTGAACTAATGATGATGACGATGAACATCACAGATGACTGATTTGTAATTAGATACACTGTATACCCGTAATCTTCATCCAGATATGCAATAGGTATTTCTTCCAGATGTTGCCATAAGTGTCTGAAAATGGTTATGTGCCTCTTATCAATGTGGCATGCCTGGGTTATGAATGTGTTATCATGTGGGCCTAGGTACACATCAAGTGAAATATATTTACATTTAATGTAGCAACCAAACAGCAGGCCAGTGAATTTACCCCAAACATGAGTAACCAAATCAGAGACAGCTACTCTAATGTTAAAGGCTAATGTCTAATTAAACATACACACACACTGACCTTGTGGGGACACACAATCCTATTTTCCCTAAACCTAACCCCAACCCTAAACCTTACCCTAACCCTAACCTTAACCCAAAAAACCTAACCTAAACCCTAAACCTAACCCTTGCTCCTAACCCTAATACTAATTCTAACCTTAACACTAAATCCCCTAGAAATAGCATTTGACCTTGTGGGTACTAACAAAATGTCCCCAGTTGGTAATTTTTTTGTTTGTTTATTATTCTTGTGGGGACTTCCACACACACACACACACACACACACACACACACACACACACACACACACACACACACACACACACACACACACACACACACACACACACACACACACACACACACACACACACACACACACACACACACACACACACACACACACACACACACACACACAGACACACACACAAACTGACACACACACACACACAGGCTAATTAAAGTGCAAACTCATTTACTAAATTAGAAGACATGATTACAGAGATAGAGGACTGAGATGTTTCCACACTGCTGTTTCAGCTTGAGCAGTAAAGTGTGTGTGTGTGTGTCTGTGGTTGTGTGTGTGTGTGTGTGTGTGTGTGTGTGTGTGTGTGTGTGTGTGTGTGTGTGTGTCTGTGGTGTGTGTGTGTGTGTGTGTGTGTGTGTGTGTGTGTGTGTGTGTACACGTGCAGGTGTGTGTATTTAACGTTCACCAGACAACCCCATGTTCATATTTTTCCTCCTGCCGTGATTAACTAAAACATAATACCTTTGTCATGAACATCAACAGCATGGATGTTGGAATAACTCCCTGACATGAACATCAACAGCATGGATGTTGGAATAACTCCCTGACATGAACATCAACAGCATGGATGTTGGAATAACTCCCTGACATGAACAGCTTTAATACAACTGAGTGGCGCAGTGGTCTAAGGCCACTGTGCTAGCTGTGCCACTAGAGATCCTGGTTCGAATCCAGGCTCTGTCGTAGCCGGCCGTGACCGGGAGACCCATGGGGCGGCGCGCAATTGGCCCAGCGTCGTCCAGGGTAGGGGAGGGAATGGCCGGCAGGGATGTAGCTCAGTTGATAGAGCATGGTGTTTGCAACGCCAGGGTTGTGGGTTCGATTCCCACAGGGGGTATGAAAAAAAATAATGTAAGTCGCTCTGGATAAGAGCGTCTGCTAAATGACGTAAATGTAAATGTTATAAGGAGCGTAGGAGGAGTCTCAGTTTGTAACAGTCATCTTAGAAAGTAATATTAGAAACCCAGTTATTAAAGCTGTATGTCTGCACTCTTAAACAGGAAGGAATCTCAAAGTACATGATCTACTTTGAGATTCCTTCCTGTTTAAGGAGTGCAGAAAAACAGCTGTAATAAGTGGGTTTAGGAAGAGGGGAATAGGAGGGTTGTGAACTAATACATACTGTTAATTCAACGAGGATGACTTGTTGAGAATACTTTAAGTTATATGGGAAGTTTTCCCTCACATTATTGGCTATGACATTACATTTACATTTACATTTACGTCATTTAGCAGACGCTCTTATCCAGAGCGACTTACAAATTGGTGCATTCACCATATAGCCAGTGGGATAACCACTTTACAATATGTTATTTATTTATTATTTTTGGGGGTAAGGGGGGTAGAAGGATTACTTTATCCTATCCCAGGTATTCCTTAAAGAGGTGGGGTTTCAAGTGTCTCCGGAAGGTGGTGAGTGACTCCGCTGTCCTAGCGTCGTGAGGGAGCTTGTTCCACCATTGGGGTGCCAGAGCAGCGAACAGTTTTGACTGGGCTGAGCAGGAACTGTGCTTCCGCAGAGGTAGGGGGGCCAGCAGGCCAGATGTGGATGAACGTAATGCCCTCGTTTGGGTGTAGGGACTGATCAGAGCCTGAAGGTTCGGAGGTGCCGTTCCCCTCACAGCTCCATAGGCAAGCACCATGGTCTTGTAGCAGATGCGAGCTTCAACTGGAAGCCAGTGGAGTGTGCGGAGGAGCGGGGTGATGTGAGAGAACTTGGGAAGGTTGAACACCAGACGGGCTGCGGCATTCTGGATGAGTTGTAGGGGTTTAATGGCACAGGCAGGGAGCCCAGCCAACAGCGAGTTGCAGTAATCCAGACGGGAGATGACAAGTGCCTGAATTAGGACCTGTGCCGCTTCCTGTGTAAGGCAGGGTTGTACTCTCCAAATGTTGTAGAGCATGAACCTACAGGATCGGGTCACAGCCTTGATGTTAGCGGAGAACGACAGGGTGTTGTCCAGGGTCACGCCAAGGGTCTTTGCACTCTGGGAGGAGGACACAACGGAGTTGTCAACCGTGATGGCGAGATCATGGAACGGGCAGTCCTTCCCCGGGAGGAAGAGCAGCTCCGTCTTGCCGAGGTTCAGCTTGAGGTGGTGATCCGTCATCCACGCTGATATGTCTGCCAGACATGCAGAGATGCGATTCGCCACCTGGTTATCAGAAGGGGGAAAGGAGAAGATTAGTTGTGTGTCGTCTGCGTAGCAATGATAAGAGAGGCCATGTGAGGATATGACAGAGCCAAGTGACTTGGTGTATAGCGAGAATAGGAGAGGGCCTAGAACTGAGCCCTGGGGGACACCAGTGGTGAGAGCACGTGGTTCAGAGACAGATTCTCGCCATGCCACTTGGTAGGAGCGACCGGTCAGGTAGGACGAAATCCAAGAGTGAGCCGCGCCGGAGATGCCCAACTCGGAGAGGGTGGAGAGGAGGATCTGATGGTTCACATGACCTTTCTGGCAGGCTGAAGAACTGTCTGCACACCCAGGATCTGCAAGGACAAAACACTCAATAAGATACTCAAACTTGATCAATAGAAAAGTGAGGAAGAGGGAATTGGTTCGACCATCCACCATGACAGAAACAATGAAAAGATGGTGGGTGTTGTGTTCTCCTTGTTAGGCTAATTCACCTACCAATCACATATCATTTCTCCAGTGTATAACCCAGGGATTGTACATTTAAATGTTAAAACCCCCTCTGGAAGTGAACATTCCAATCCCAAAGCCTGCTGGTCCTAGAAAATGGGCCTGCTGGTCCTAGACAATGGGCTTGCTGGTCCTAGACAATGGGCCTGCTGGTCCTAGACATTACATTTACATTTTAGTCATTTAGCAGACGCTCTTATCCAGAGCGACTTACAGTTAGTGAATGCATACTTGTTTGTTTTTTTCATACTGGCCCCCCGTGGGAAACGAACCCACATCCCTGCCGGCCAAACCCTCCCCTACCTTGGACGACGCTGGACTAATTGTGCGCCGCCCATGGGTCTCCCGGTTGCGGCCGGCTGCGACAGAGCCTGGACTCGAACCAGGATCTCTAGTGGCACAGCTAGCACTGCGATGCAGTGCCTTAGACCACTGCGCCACTCGGGAGACATCATCCCAATCCCAAAGCGTGCTGGTCCTAGATAATGCCAATGGACCAGCTGTATGAACAGGGATTAGGGCCCCTTGTCTTCTGAGGAAGTTAGAGTAACATCCCAATCCCATTTGGTGCTGGTCCTAGACCATGTATGCGTCCAAAATGGCACCCTCTATCCTACATAGTCCACCACGGGCCTTGTTCAAAAGTAGTGCACTATCTAGAGAATAGGGTGCCATTTAATGCCAATGGGCCTGCTGAATGAACAAGGATTAGGGTTGGGATTAGCCTTGTCAGCACATATGTTACTGACACCCCCAGCCAAGAACCCCACTCAGATTAACACGGCATGGCCTTTCCTACCAGATTAGGATTAGGCCATTTAAACAATGGCAAGGACAAAAGAGGTGGAAGACAAAACCCACGGCACCGGGAGACGAATGTCGTATTACTGTAACACTTGAAACAATGTCTTCCTTTACCAGCGGGGGGTGAATTTCTCTGTGTGAGAGACTGAGTGATCATTCCAGCCTCTCCTTGTAGAAATATGTGTTTTTCATGATACAAAATGGAGGAGGG
>NC_059226.1:33494964-33497464 GCF_020615455.1 Coregonus clupeaformis | reverse complement strand
GCTCGTCAAGAATGGATTACAAAACCTGAAAAGGTGATGGCTTCTCCTCAAAAAAGACTGCATGTATTGTTGTAACATCACAACAAATGTAAAGATTGAAGTTTAGGTAGGCCAACTGGCTTCAGCAAACAGAGGAAATAGGAGGGGCGCTAATGACTGTGACAGTAACGTAAAAGCTTCCTAAATAGCATGCCCTTCAGAAGAGACTTGAATCTGGAACTGTGGTCACAAGGTCCCAACATACGTTAACTCCAATTAACCTTTTGATGGATCCTTGTTTTATAGCAGGAGACTCCAGAGACCACACTGTGACATCACTCAGCTGTAATGTGACATCACTCACGTGTAATAGATGTGATGATGAGTTATTACCGTATTGATAGATATACCTGTTATAGTGACACTGGGAAGGCATCCCAGATGGTACCCTATTCCCTAAATGTCCTATGGGCCCTGGTCATAAGTAGTGCGCGATTAATGGAATAGGGTGCCATTTGGGACACAGCCTGACTGGATCAGCTGGGGCCCTATATATTGATCTGGTGGATAAAGTGGGCCCACAGACCTCTGGAGGTCAGGCTGATCTTAAAGAGGTAAATTATGGGCTGTTTGGACTCCTTGAGTGGTTTTTAACATCTTAAAAAGAGGCTAGAGAGATGTCTCCGTGTTCAATGACCCAACCCTAATTTTCCGGGTCGTTACAATATTTTTACTTCCTCACTCTACCAACTTTTGTGATTGAACCGTTTTTGCTGAGATGGTGTGGTATGACCTGGGTTCGCACAGCCATCTTTAAAAACCAACGAGTAAAGGTAGGGAGATTGAGCTAATGCAGCATTGTAAAGTAATAGCATGTATATGTATGTTAAATGTTTTAAAGGGAAACAATAGCTCTAACCTAACCCTGCTTGTTGAGCGCTACGACCTGTAGCAGAATTGTGATTTTTTTATTTTCATTTCCACAATTCCTGCACGTGTATTTTTCAGAGGTAATTTCAAGATTACAAAATGGCCTCAAATGATGATTTAAAAACAGGAATGTAAAGATGTGTGACGATCATCAACAAACATGGATAGGCAGCTCAGTGAGTTCATAATATCATATAAATAAATTATCATAAAATAGACTTCTGTACTTTTTACACACGCTGCCCTATACACATAGTATAACAATATCTCCAAAATGTTACAATTACAACCAAAAAACGCCCCAAAGAAAAACACAACGTCTCTGTCTGAAAGGGCACCTTAATACCTCAGTAGTGCACTACATTTGAGCATGAATCATGTACAATATAAGGAATATAGGGTGACATTTTGTCCTATAACATAGTGCACTACTATTGACCAGGGTAGTGCATTACAAAGGGAATAGAGTGGCATTTCGGATTCACTCAATGTCTCCGTCTATCATGTTTTGTCTCTCAGCTCCATGAACCCCATCCAAAGTCATGTCCCGTCATATGATAAACCTCCTGTTAAAAGGTTGATAAAACTCCCTCAGCCTCTGCCCCATCCAAAGTCATGTCCCGTCATCTGATAAAACCTCCTGTTAAAAGGTTGATAAAACTCCCTCAGCCTCTGTACCACCTCCGGGTCAATATTAGGATGAGTCCTTCCTTTGGTCTTCCCCAGACAGTGAGGCTTACTATTCCCCTCCCGCCTCTTCAGACAGGGGAAGCCCTTGGCTGGGTTGAAGTGAAAGTGTTTGTGACTAACCACCCTCCTAAGCCCCAGGAAGTCCTGTACGCGGGCCATCTCTCCGGCCGGGTCGGAGATCAACCTCTCCCCACTGACGAAGAGGAGCTGGTCCCTGGGGAAGTACTGCAGCCAGCGTTCTAGGTGCTTGGCATACATCCCGATCTGGACGGCGCTCCAGGATGTATCGATGAGACCCATAGTCCTGTTCTTGAAGATGAGGCTCTCGAAGGAGGGGATGTCAGGTTTCTTGGAGCGGGTCTGGGTGTAGTCTGAGATGGCCCTGGTGACGGGGTCTCGGACCACCACGATCAGCCTGGTGTCTGGGGACATGGTGTGGATACGGGCGGGGACGTCTTTAGTGACGTAGTAGCTGGGGGTCTTCTCCATGGTGATCTGACCCTCCAGGGTCTCAGGCATCAGGTCTCTGAGGAGAGGAGAGATGGAGAGGTGGAGACGTTTGTTATCATACACACAGGGAAAGACAGGACTGTGAAGCACTCCATGAGGAGGAGAGGAGAGATGGAGAGGTGGAGACGTTAGTATTGGGCTAAGGCACATACAGCATGGTGTGCTACGTCCCCTGTAGCTCAGTTGGTAGAGCATGGCGCTTGCAACGCCAGGGTTGTGGGTTCATTTCCCACGGGGGGCCAGTATGAAAATGCAAGCACTCACTAACTGTAAGTCGCTCTGGATAAGAACGTCTGCTAAATGACTAAAATGTAAATGTAAAATGTGTGATTCATACATTCACAGGGAGAAGACAGGACGGTCCTGGGCTGCGTCTGAAATGGCACCCTAT
>NC_059226.1:33467464-33489964 GCF_020615455.1 Coregonus clupeaformis | reverse complement strand
GTTAGAATGATAGTAGACTAGTGCTTAGTGAGTTAGAATGATAGTAGACTAGTGCTTAGTGAGTTAGAGGGGTAGTAGACTAGTGCTTAGTGAGTTAGAGGGGTAGTAGACTAGTGCTTAGTGAGTTAGAGGGGTAGTAGACTAGTGCTTAGTGAGTTAGAATGATAGTAGACTAGTGCTTAGTGAGTTAGAGGGGTAGTAGACTAGTGCTTAGTGAGTTAGAATGATAGTAGACTAGTGCTTAGTGAGTTAGAATGATAGTAGACTAGTGCTTAGTGAGTTAGAGGGGTAGTAGACTAGTGCTTAGTGAGTTATAGGGGTAGTAGACTAGTGCTTAGTGAGTTATAGGGGTAGTAGACTAGTGCTTAGTGAGTTAGAGGGATAGTAGACTAGTGTTTAGTGAGTTATAGGGGTAGTAGACTAGTGCTTAGTGAGTTAGAGGGATAGTAGACTAGTGTTTAGTGAGTTATAGGGGTAGTAGACTAGTGCTTAGTGAGTTAGAGGGTAGTAGACTAGTGCTTAGTGAGTTAGAGGGGTAGTAGACTAGTGCTTAGTGAGTTAGAGGGTAGTAGGCTAGTGCTTAGTGAGTTATAGGGTAGTAGACTAGTGCTTAGTGAGTTAGAATGATAGTAGACTAGTGCTTAGTGAGTTAGAGGGGGGGTAGTAGACTAGTGCTTAGTGAGTTATAGGGTAGTAGACTAGTGCTTAGTGAGTTAGAGGGGTAGTAGACTAGTGCTTAGTGAGTTAGAGGGTAGTAGACTAGTGCTTAGTGAGTTAGAATGATAGTAGACTAGTGCTTAGTGAGTTAGAATGATAGTAGACTAGTGCTTAGTGAGTTAGAATGATAGTAGACTAGTGCTTAGTGAGTTAGAGGGGTAGTAGACTAATGCTTAGTGAGTTGGAATGATAGTAGACTAGTGCTTAGTGAGTTAGAGGGGTAGTAGACTAGTGCTTAGTGAGTTAGAGGGGTAGTAGACTAGTGCTTAGTGAGTTAGAATGATAGTAGACTAGTGCTTAGTGAGTTATGAATGATAGTAGACTAGTGCTTAGTGAGTTAGAATGATAGTAGACTAGTGCTTAGTGAGTTAGAAATGATAGTAGACTAGTGCTTAGTGAGTTATAGGGGTAGTAGACTAGTGCTTAGTGAGTTAGAATGATAGTAGACTAGTGCTTAGTGAGTTATAGGGGTAGTAGACTAGTGCTAGTGAGTTATAGGGGTAGTAGACTAGTGCTTAGTGAGTTGAGATGATAGTAGACTAGTGCTTAGTGAGTTAGAGGGTAGTAGACTAGTGCTTAGTGAGTTAAGGGTAGTAGACTAGTGCTTAGTGAGTTAGGAATGATAGTAGACTAGTGCTTAGTGAGTTAGAGGGTAGTAGACTAGTGCTTAGTGAGTTATAGGGTAGTAGACTAGTGCTTAGTGAGTTAGAATGATAGTAGACTAGTACTTAGTGAGTTATAGGGGTAGTAGACTAATGCTTAGTGAGTTAGAATGATAGTAGACTAGTGCTTAGTGAGTTAGAGGGAGTAGTAGACTAGTGCTTAGTGAGTTATAGGGTAGTAGACTAGTGCTTAGTGAGTTAGAATGATAGTAGACTATCGTTTAGTGAGTTAGAGGGATAGTAGACTAGTGCTTAGTGAGTTAGAATGATAGTAGACTAGTGCTTAGTGAGTTAGAATGATAGTGGACTAGTGCTTAGTGAGTTAGAGTGGGTAGTAGACTAGTGCTTAGTGAGTTAGGAGGGTGTAGACTAGTGCTTAGTGAGATAGAGGGTAGTAGACTAGTGCTTAGTGAGTTAGAGGGGTAGTAGACTAGTGCTTAGTGAGTTAGAATGATAGTAGACTAGTGCTTAGTGAGTTGGAATGATAGTAGACTAGTGCTTAGTGAGTTATTAGGGGTAGTAGACTAGTGCTTAGTGAGTTAGAGGGGTAGTAGACTAGTGCTTAGTGAGTTAGGAGGGTAGTAGACTAGTGCTTAGTGAGTTAGAGGAGTAGTAGACTAGTGCTTAGTGAGTTAGAATGAGATAGTAGACTAGTGCTTAGTGAGTTAGAGGGGTAGTAGACTAGTGCTTAGTGAGTTAGAGGGTAGTAGACTAGTGCTTAGTGAGTTAGAATGATAGTAGACTAGTGCTTAGTGAGTTAGAATGATAGTAGACTAGTGCTTAGTGAGTTAGAATGATAGTAGACTAGTGCTTAGTGAGTTAGAATGATAGTAGACTAGTGCTTAGTGAGTTAGAATGATAGTAGACTAGTGCTTAGTGAGTTAGAGGGGTAGTAGACTAGTGCTTAGTGAGTTAGAGGGGTAGTAGACTAGTGCTTAGTGAGTTAGAATGATAGTAGACTAGTGCTTAGTGAGTTAGAATGATAGTAGACTAGTGCTTAGTGAGTTAGAATGATAGTAGACTAGTGCTTAGTGAGTTAGAATGATAGTAGACTAGTGCTTAGTGAGTTAGAATGATAGTAGACTAGTGCTTAGTGAGTTGAGGGGTAGTAGACTAGTGCTTAGTGAGTTAGAGGGGTAGTAGACTAGTGCTTAGTGAGTTAGAATGATAGTAGACTAGTGCTTAGTGAGTTAGAAATGATAGTAGACTAGTGCTTAGTGAGTTAGAGGGTAGTAGACTAGTGCTTAGTGAGTAGAGGGGTAGTAGACTAGTGCTTAGTGAGTTAGAATGATAGTAGACTAGTGCTTAGTGAGTTAGAATGATAGTAGACTAGTGCTTAGTGAGTTAGAGGGGTAGTAGACTAGTGCTTAGTGAGTTAGAGGGGTAGTAGACTAGTGCTTAGTGAGTTAGAATGATAGTAGACTAGTGCTTAGTGAGTTAGAATGATAGTAGACTAGTGCTTAGTGAGTTAGAGGGGTAGTAGACTAGTGCTTAGTGAGTTATAGGGGTAGTAGACTAGTGCTTAGTGAGTTATAGGGGTAGTAGACTAGTGCTTAGTGAGTTAGAGGGATAGTAGACTAGTGTTTATTGAGTTATAGGGGTAGTAGACTAGTCGCTTAGTGAGTTAGAGGGTAGTAGGCTGTGCTTAGTGAGTTATAGGAGTAGACTAGTGCTTAGTGAGTTGGAATGATAGTAGACTAGTGCTTAGTGAGTTAGAAGGGTAGTAGACTAGTGCTTAGTGAGTTATAGGGGTAGTAGACTAGTGCTTAGTGAGTTAGAGGGGTAGTAGACTAGTGCTTAGTGAGTTAGAGGGGTAGTAGACTAGGGCTTAGTGAGTTAGAATGATAGTAGACTAGTGCTTAGTGAGTTAGAATGATAGTAGACTAGTGCTTAGGAGTTAGAATGATAGTAGACTAGTGCTTAGTGAGTTATAGGGGTAGTAGACTAATGCTTAGTGAGTTAGAATGATAGTAGACTAGTGCTTAGTGAGTTAGAGGGGTAGTAGACTAGTGCTTAGTGAGTTAGAGGGGTAGTAGACTAGTGCTTAGTGAGTTAGAATGATAGTAGACTAGTGCTTAGTGAGTTAGAATGATAGTAGACTAGTGCTTAGTGAGTTAGAATGATAGTAGACTAGTGCTTAGTGAGTTAGAATGATAGTAGACTAGTGCTTAGTGAGTTATAGGGGTAGTAGACTAGTGCTTAGTGAGTTAGAATGATAGTAGACTAGTGCTTAGTGAGTTATAGGGGTAGTAGACTAGTGCTTAGTGAGTTATAGGGTAGTAGACTAGTGCTTAGTGAGTTAGAATGATAGTAGACTAGTGCTTAGTGAGTTAGAGGGGTAGTAGACTAGTGCTTAGTGAGTTATAGGGGTAGTAGACTAGTGCTTAGTGAGTTAGAATGATAGTAGACTAGTGCTTAGTGAGTTAGAGGGTAGTAGACTAGTGCTTAGTGAGTTATAGGGGTAGTAGACTAGTGCTTAGTGAGTTAGAATGATAGTAGACTAGTACTTAGTGAGTTATAGGGTAGTAGACTAATGCTTAGTGAGTTAGAATGATAGTAGACTAGTGCTTAGTGAGTTAGAGGGTAGTAGACTAGTGCTTAGTGAGTTATAGGGGTAGTAGACTAGTGCTTAGTGAGTTAGAATGATAGTAGACTAGTGCTTAGTGAGTTAGAAGGATAGTAGACTAGTGCTTAGTGAGTTAGAATGATAGTAGACTAGTGCTTAGTGAGTTAGAAGGATAGTAGACTAGTGCTTAGTGAGTTAGAATGATAGTAGACTAGTGCTTAGTGAGTTAGAGGGGTAGTAGACTAGTGCTTAGTGAGTTAGAGGGGTAGTAGACTAGTGCTTAGTGAGATAGAGGGGTAGTAGACTAGTGCTTAGTGAGTTAGAGGGGTAGTAGACTAGTGCTTAGTGAGTTAGAATGATAGTAGACTAGTGCTTAGTGAGTTAGAATGATAGTAGACTAGTGCTTAGTGAGTTATAGGGGTAGTAGACTAGTGCTTAGTGAGTTAGAGGGGTAGTAGACTAGTGCTTAGTGAGTTAGAGGGGTAGTAGACTAGTGCTTAGTGAGTTAGAGGAGTAGTAGACTAGTGCTTAGTGAGTTAGAATGATAGTAGACTAGTGCTTAGTGAGTTAGAGGGTAGTAGACTAGTGCTTAGTGAGTTAGAGGGGTAGTAGACTAGTGCTTAGTGAGTTAGAATGATAGTAGACTAGTGCTTAGTGAGTTAGAATGATAGTAGACTAGTGCTTAGTGAGTTAGAATGATAGTAGACTAGTGCTTAGTGAGTTAGAATGATAGTAGACTAGTGCTTAGTGAGTTAGAATGATAGTAGACTAGTGCTTAGTGAGTTAGAGGGTAGTAGACTAGTGCTTAGTGAGTTAGAGGGGTAGTAGACTAGTGCTTAGTGAGTTAGAATGATAGTAGACTAGTGCTTAGTGAGTTAGAATGATAGTAGACTAGTGCTTAGTGAGTTAGAATGATAGTAGACTAGTGCTTAGTGAGTTAGAATGATAGCAGACTAGTGCTTAGTGAGTTAGAATGATAGTAGACTAGTGCTTAGTGAGTTAGAGGGTAGTAGACTAGTGCTTAGTGAGTTAGAGGGGTAGTAGACTAGTGCTTAGTGAGTTAGAATGATAGTAGACTAGTGCTTAGTGAGTTAGAATTGATAGTAGACTAGTGCTTAGTGAGTTAGAGGGTAGTAGACTAGTGCTTAGTGAGTTAGAGGGTAGTAGACTAGTGCTTAGTGAGTTAGAATGATAGTAGACTAGTGCTTAGTGAGTTAGAATGATAGTAGACTAGTGCTTAGTGAGTTAGAGGGGTAGTAGACTAGTGCTTAGTGGTTATAGGGGTAGTAGACTAGTGCTTAGTGAGTTATAGGTAGTAGACTAGTGCTTAGTGAGTTAGGAGGGATAGTAGACTAGTGTTTAGTGAGTTAAAGGGGTAGTAGACTAGTGCTTAGTGAGTTAGAGGGTAGTAGGCTAGTGCTTAGTGAGTTATAGGGGTAGTAGACTAGTGCTTAGTGAGTTAGAATGATAGTAGACTAGTGCTTAGTGAGTTAGAGGGTAGTAGACTAGTGCTTAGTGAGTTATAGGGTAGTAGACTAGTGCTTAGTGAGTTAGAGGGTAGTAGACTAGTGCTTAGTGAGTTAGAGGGTAGTAGACTAGTGCTTAGTGAGTTAGGAATGGTAGTAGACTAGTGCTTAGTGAGTTAGAATGGTAGTAGACTAGTGCTTAGTGAGTTAGAATGATAGTAGACTAGTGCTTAGTGAGTTATAGGGGTAGTAGACTAGTGCTTAGTGAGTTAGAATGATAGTAGACTAGTGCTTAGTGAGTTAGAGGGTAGTAGACTAGTGCTTAGTGAGTTAGAGGGTAGTAGACTAGTGCTTAGTGAGTTAGAATGGTAGTAGACTAGTGCTTAGTGAGTTAGAATGATAGTAGACTAGTGCTTAGTGAGTTAGAGGGGTAGTAGACTAGTGCTTAGTGAGTTATAGGGGTAGTAGACTAGTGCTTAGTGAGTTAGAGGGTAGTAGACTAGTGCTTAGTGAGTTAGAGGGTAGTAGACTAGTGCTTAGTGAGTTAGAATGATAGTAGACTAGTGCTTAGTGAGTTAGAATGGTAGTAGACTAGTGCTTAGTGAGTTAGAATGATAGTAGACTAGTGCTTAGTGAGTTATAGGGGTAGTAGACTAATGCTTAGTGAGTTAGAATGATAGTAGACTAGTGCTTAGTGAGTTAGAGGGGTAGTAGACTAGTGCTTAGTGAGTTAGAGGGGTAGTAGACTAGTGCTTAGTGAGTTAGAATGATAGTAGACTAGTGCTTAGTGAGTTAGAATGATAGTAGACTAGTGCTTAGTGAGTTAGAATGATAGTAGACTAGTGCTTAGTGAGTTAGAATGATAGTAGACTAGTGCTTAGTGAGTTATAGGGTAGTAGACTAGTGCTTAGTGAGTTAGAATGATAGTAGACTAGTGCTTAGTGAGTTATAGGGTAGTAGACTAGTGCTTAGTGAGTTATAGGGTAGTAGACTAGTGCTTAGTGAGTTAGAATGATAGTAGACTAGTGCTTAGTGAGTTAGAGGGGTAGTAGACTAGTGCTTAGTGAGTTATAGGGGTAGTAGACTAGTGCTTAGTGAGTTAGAATGATAGTAGACTAGTGCTTAGTGAGTTAGAGGGTAGTAGACTAGTGCTTAGTGAGTTATAGGGGTAGTAGACTAGTGCTTAGTGAGTTAGAATGATAGTAGACTAGTACTTAGTGAGTTATAGGGTAGTAGACTAATGCTTAGTGAGTTAGAATGATAGTAGACTAGTGCTTAGTGAGTTAGAGGGGTAGTAGACTAGTGCTTAGTGAGTTATAGGGGTAGTAGACTAGTGCTTAGTGAGTTAGAATGATAGTAGACTAGTGCTTAGTGAGTTAGAGGGGTAGTAGACTAGTGCTTAGTGAGTTAGAATGATAGTAGACTAGTGCTTAGTGAGTTAGAATGATAGTAGACTAGTGCTTAGTGAGTTAGAGGGTAGTAGACTAGTGCTTAGTGAGTTAGAGGGTAGTAGACTGAGTGCTTAGTGAGATAGAGGGGTAGTAGACTAGTGCTTAGTGAGTTAGAGGGGTAGTAGACTAGTGCTTAGTGAGTTAGAATGATAGTAGACTAGTGCTTAGTGAGTTAGAATGATAGTAGACTAGTGCTTAGTGAGTTAATGGGGTAGTAGACTAGTGCTTAGTGAGTTAGAGGGGTAGTAGACTAGTGCTTAGTGAGTTAGAGGGGTAGTAGACTAGTGCTTAGTGAGTTAGAGGAGTAGTAGACTAGTGCTTAGTGAGTTAGAATGATAGTAGACTAGTGCTTAGTGAGTTAGAGGGGTAGTAGACTAGTGCTTAGTGAGTTAGAGGGGTAGTAGACTAGTGCTTAGTGAGTTAGAATGATAGTAGACTAGTGCTTAGTCAGTTAGAATGGTAGTAGACTAGTGCTTAGTGAGTTATAATGGTAGTAGACTAGTGCTTAGTGAGTTAGAATGATAGTAGACTAGTGCTTAGTGAGTTAGAATGATAGTAGACTAGTGCTTAGTGAGTTAGAGGGTAGTAGACTAGTCTTAGTGAGTTAGAGGGTAGTAGACTAGTGCTTATGAGTTAGAATGATAGTAGACTAGTGCTTAGTGAGTTAGAGTGGTAGTAGACTAGTGCTTAGTGAGTTATAGGGGTAGTAGACTAGTGCTTAGTGAGTTAGAGGGTAGTAGACTAGTGCTTAGTGAGTTAGAATGATAGTAGACTAGTGCTTAGTGAGTTAGAGGGGTAGTAGACTAGTGCTTAGTGAGTTAGAGGGGTAGTAGACTAGTGCTTAGTGAGTTAGAAGGATAGTAGACTAGTACTCAGTGAGTTATAGGGGTAGTAGACTAGTGCTTAGTGAGTTAGAATGATAGTAGACTAGTGCTTAGTGAGTTAGAGGGTAGTAGACTAGTGCTTAGTGAGTTATAGGGTAGTAGACTAGTGCTTAGTGAGTTAGAATGATAGTAGACTAGTGCTTAGTGAGTTAGAAGGATAGTAGACTAGTGCTTAGTGAGTTAGAAGGATAGTAGACTAGTGCTTAGTAGAGTTAGAAGGGTAGTAGACTAGTGCTTAGTGAGTTAGAATGATAGTAGACTAGTGCTTAGTGAGTTAGAGGGGTAGTAGACTAGTGCTTAGTGAGTTAGAGGGGTAGTAGACTAGTGCTTAGTGAGATAGAGGGGTAGTAGACTAGTGCTTAGTGAGTTAGAGGGGTAGTAGACTAGTGCTTAGTGAGTTAGAATGATAGTAGACTAGTGCTTAGTGAGTTAGAATGATAGTAGACTAGTGCTTAGTGAGTTATAGGGGTAGTAGACTAGTGCTTAGTGAGTTAGAGGGTAGTAGACTAGTGCTTAGTGAGTTAGAGGGGTAGTAGACTAGTGCTTAGTGAGTTAGAGGGTAGTAGACTAGTGCTTAGTGAGTTAGAATGATAGTAGACTAGTGCTTAGTGAGTTAGAGGGGTAGTAGACTAGTGCTTAGTGAGTTAGAGGGTAGTAGACTAGTGCTTAGTGAGTTAGAATGATAGTAGACTAGTGCTTAGTGAGTTAGAATGATAGTAGACTAGTGCTTAGTGAGTTAGAATGGTAGTAGACTAGTGCTTAGTGAGTTAGAGTGATAGTAGACTAGTGCTTAGTGAGTTAGAATGATAGTAGACTAGTGCTTAGTGAGTTAGAGGGGGTAGTAGACTAGTGCTAAGTGAGTTAGAGGTAGTAGACTAGTGCTTAGTGAAAGTTAGAATGATAGTAGACTAGTGCTTAGTGAGTTAGAATGGTAGTAGACTAGTGCTTAGTGAGTTAGAATGATAGTAGACTAGTGCTTAGTGAGTTAGAATGATAGTAGACTAGTGCTTAGTGAGTTAGAATGATAGTAGACTAGTGCTTAGTGAGTTAGAGGGTAGTAGACTAGTGCTTAGTGAGTTAGAGGGTAGTAGACTAGTGCTTAGTGAGTTAGAATGATAGTAGACTAGTGCTTAGTGAGTTAGAATGATAGTAGACTAGTGCTTAGTGAGTTAGAGGGTAGTAGACTAGTGCTTAGTGAGTTAGAGGGGTAGTAGACTAGTGCTTAGTGAGTTAGAATGATAGTAGACTAGTGCTTAGTGAGTTAGAATGATAGTAGACTAGTGCTTAGTGAGTTGAGGGTAGCAGACTAGTGCTTAGTGAGTTATAGAGGGTAGTAGACTAGTGCTTAGTGAGTTATAGGGTAGTAGACTAGTGCTTAGTGAGTTAGAAGGATAGTAGACTAGTGTTTAGTGAGTTAGAAAGGGTAGTAGACTAGTGCTTAGTGAGTTAGAGGGGTAGTAGACTAGTGCTTAGTGAGTTAGAAGGGTAGTAGACTAGTGCTTAGTGAGTTAGAATGATAGTAGACTAGTGCTTAGTGAGTTAAGGGGTAGTAGACTAGTGCTTAGTGAGTTAGAGGGGTAGTAGACTAGTGCTTAGTGAGTTAGAGGTAGTAGACTAGTGCTTAGTGAGTTAGAGGGTAGTAGACTAGTGCTTAGTGAGTTAGAATGATAGTAGACTAGTGCTTAGTGAGTTAGAATGATAGTAGACTAGTGCTTAGTGAGTTAGAATGATAGTAGACTAGTGCTTAGTGAGTTATAGGGGTAGTAGACTAGTGCTTAGTGAGTTAGAATGATAGTAGACTAGTGCTTAGTGAGTTAGAGGGGTAGTAGACTAGTGCTTAGTGAGTTAGAGGGGTAGTAGACTAGTGCTTAGTGAGTTAGAATGATAGTAGACTAGTGCTTAGTGAGTTAGAATGATAGTAGACTAGTGCTTAGTGAGTTAGAGGGGTAGTAGACTAGTGCTTAGTGAGTTATAGGGGTAGTAGACTAGTGCTTAGTGAGTTAGAGGGGTAGTAGACTAGTGCTTAGTGAGTTAGAGGGTAGTAGACTAGTGCTTAGTGAGTTAGAATGATAGTAGACTAGTGCTTAGTGAGTTAGAATGATAGTAGACTAGTGCTTAGTGAGTTAGAATGATAGTAGACTAGTGCTTAGTGAGTTATAGGGGTAGTAGACTAATGCTTAGTGAGTTAGAATGATAGTAGACTAGTGCTTAGTGAGTTAGAGGGGTAGTAGACTAGTGCTTAGTGAGTTAGAGGGGTAGTAGACTAGTGCTTAGTGAGTTAGAATGATAGTAGACTAGTGCTTAGTGAGTTAGAATGATAGTAGACTAGTGCTTAGTGAGTTAGAATGATAGTAGACTAGTGCTTAGTGAGTTAGAATGATAGTAGACTAGTGCTTAGTGAGTTATAGGGGTAGTAGACTAGTGCTTAGTGAGTTAGAATGATAGTAGACTAGTGCTTAGTGAGTTATAGGGGTAGTAGACTAGTGCTTAGTGAGTTATAGGGTAGTAGACTAGTGCTTAGTGAGTTAGAATGATAGTAGACTAGTGCTTAGTGAGTTAGAGGGTAGTAGACTAGTGCTTAGTGAGTTATAGGGGTAGTAGACTAGTGCTTAGTGAGTTAGAATGATAGTAGACTAGTGCTTAGTGAGTTAGAGGGTAGTAGACTAGTGCTTAGTGAGTTATAGGGGTAGTAGACTAGTGCTTAGTGAGTTAGAATGATAGTAGACTAGTGCTTAGTGAGTTATAGGGGTAGTAGACTAATGCTTAGTGAGTTAGAATGATAGTAGACTAGTGCTTAGTGAGTTAGAGGGGGTAGTAGACTAGTGCTTAGTGAGTTATAGGGGTAGTAGACTAGTGCTTAGTGAGTTAGAATGATAGTAGACTAGTGCTTAGTGAGTTAGAAGGATAGTAGACTAGTGCTTAGTGAGTTAGAATGATAGTAGACTAGTGCTTAGTGAGTTAGAATGATAGTAGACTAGTGCTTAGTGAGTTAGAGGGGTAGTAGACTAGTGCTTAGTGAGTTAGAGGGTAGTAGACTAGTGCTTAGTGAGATAGAGGGTAGTAGACTAGTGCTTAGTGAGTTAGAGGGGTAGTAGACTAGTGCTTAGTGAGTTAGAATGATAGTAGACTAGTGCTTAGTGAGTTAGAATGATAGTAGACTAGTGCTTAGTGAGTTATAGGGGTAGTAGACTAGTGCTTAGTGAGTTAGAGGGGTAGTAGACTAGTGCTTAGTGAGTTAGAGGGGTAGTAGACTAGTGCTTAGTGAGTTAGAGGAGTAGTAGACTAGTGCTTAGTGAGTTAGAATGATAGTAGACTAGTGCTTAGTGAGTTAGAGGGGTAGTAGACTAGTGCTTAGTGAGTTAGAGGGGTAGTAGACTAGTGCTTAGTGAGTTAGAATGATAGTAGACTAGTGCTTAGTGAGTTAGAATGATAGTAGACTAGTGCTTAGTGAGTTAGAATGATAGTAGACTAGTGCTTAGTGAGTTAGAATGATAGTAGACTAGTGCTTAGTGAGTTAGAATGATAGTAGACTAGTGCTTAGTGAGTTAGAGGGGTAGTAGACTAGTGCTTAGTGAGTTAGAGGGGTAGTAGACTAGTGCTTAGTGAGTTAGAATGATAGTAGACTAGTGCTTAGTGAGTTAGAATGATAGTAGACTAGTGCTTAGTGAGTTAGAATGATAGTAGACTAGTGCTTAGTGAGTTAGAATGATAGTAGACTAGTGCTTAGTGAGTTAGAATGATAGTAGACTAGTGCTTAGTGAGTTAGAAGGGTAGTAGACTAGTGCTTAGTGAGTTAGAGGGTAGTAGACTAGTGCTTAGTGAGTTAGAATGGTAGTAGACTAGTGCTTAGTGAGTTAGAATGATAGTAGACTAGTGCTTAGTGAGTTAGAGGGGTAGTAGACTAGTCTAGTGAGTTAGGATGATAGTAGACTAGTGCTTAGTGAGTTAGAGGGTAGTAGACTAGTGCTTAGTGAGTTAGAGGGGTAGTAGACTAGTGCTTAGTGAGTTAGAATGATAGTAGACTAGTGCTTAGTGAGTTAGAATGATAGTAGACTAGTGCTTAGTGAGTTAGAGGGGTAGTAGACTAGTGCTTAGTGAGTTATAGGGGTAGTAGACTAGTGCTTAGTGAGTTATAGGGGTAGTAGACTAGTGCTTAGTGAGTTAGAGGGATAGTAGACTAGTGTTTAGTGAGTTATAGGGGTAGTAGACTAGTGCTTAGTGAGTTAGAGGGGTAGTAGGCTAGTGCTTAGTGAGTTATAGGGGTAGTAGACTAGTGCTTAGTGAGTTAGAATGATAGTAGACTAGTGCTTAGTGAGTTAGAGGGGTAGTAGACTAGTGCTTAGTGAGTTATAGGGGTAGTAGACTAGTGCTTAGTGAGTTAGAGGGGTAGTAGACTAGTGCTTAGTGAGTTAGAGGGGTAGTAGACTAGTGCTTAGTGAGTTAGAATGATAGTAGACTAGTGCTTAGTGAGTTAGAATGATAGTAGACTAGTGCTTAGTGAGTTAGAATGATAGTAGACTAGTGCTTAGTGAGTTAGAGGGGTAGTAGACTAATGCTTAGTGAGTTAGAATGATAGTAGACTAGTGCTTAGTGAGTTAGAGGTAGTAGACTAGTGCTTAGTGAGTTAGAGGGTAGTAGACTAGTGCTTAGTGAGTTAGAATGATAGTAGACTAGTGCTTAGTGAGTTAGAATGATAGTAGACTAGTGCTTAGTGAGTTAGAATGATAGTAGACTAGTGCTTAGTGAGTTAGAATGATAGTAGACTAGTGCTTAGTGAGTTATAGGGGTAGTAGACTAGTGCTTAGTGAGTTAGAATGATAGTAGACTAGTGCTTAGTGAGTTATAGGGGTAGTAGACTAGTGCTTAGTGAGTTATAGGGGTAGTAGACTAGTGCTTAGTGAGTTAGAATGATAGTAGACTAGTGCTTAGTGAGTTAGAGGGGTAGTAGACTAGTGCTTAGTGAGTTATAGGGGTAGTAGACTAGTGCTTAGTGAGTTAGAATGATAGTAGACTAGTACTTAGTGAGTTATAGGGGTAGTAGACTAATGCTTAGTGAGTTAGAATGATAGTAGACTAGTGCTTAGTGAGTTAGAGGGGTAGTAGACTAGTGCTTAGTGAGTTATAGGGGTAGTAGACTAGTGCTTAGTGAGTTAGAATGATAGTAGACTAGTGCTTAGTGAGTTAGAAGGATAGTAGACTAGTGCTTAGTGAGTTAGAATGATAGTAGACTAGTGCTTAGTGAGTTAGAAGGATAGTAGACTAGTGCTTAGTGAGTTAGAATGATAGTAGACTAGTGCTTAGTGAGTTAGAATGATAGTAGACTAGTGCTTAGTGAGTTAGAGGGGTAGTAGACTAGTGCTTAGTGAGTTAGAGGGGTAGTAGACTAGTGCTTAGTGAGTTAGAATGATAGTAGACTAGTGCTTAGTGAGTTAGAATGATAGTAGACTAGTGCTTAGTGAGTTAGAGGGGTAGTAGACTAGTGCTTAGTGAGTTAGAGGGGTAGTAGACTAGTGCTTAGTGAGTTAGAGGGGTAGTAGACTAGTGCTTAGTGAGTTAGAGGGGATAGTAGACTAGTGCTTGAGTGAGTTAGAGTGAGAGATAGTAGACTAGTGCTTAGTGAGTTATAGGGGTAGTAGACTAGTGCTTAGTGAGTTATAGGGGTAGTAGACTAGTGCTTAGTGAGTTAGAATGATAGTAGACTAGTGCTTAGTGAGTTAGAGGGGTAGTAGACTAGTGCTTAGTGAGTTATAGGGGTAGTAGACTAGTGCTTAGTGAGTTAGAATGATAGTAGACTAGTACTTAGTGAGTTATAGGGGTAGTAGACTAGTGCTTAGTGAGTTAGAATGATAGTAGACTAGTGCTTAGTGAGTTAGAGGGGTAGTAGACTAGTGCTTAGTGAGTTATAGGGGTAGTAGACTAGTGCTTAGTGAGTTAGAATGATAGTAGACTAGTGCTTAGTGAGTTAGAGGGGTAGTAGACTAGTGCTTAGTGAGTTAGAATGATAGTAGACTAGTGCTTAGTGAGTTAGAAGGATAGTAGACTAGTGCTTAGTGAGTTAGAATGATAGTAGACTAGTGCTTAGTGAGTTAGAATGATAGTAGACTAGTGCTTAGTGAGTTAGAGGGGTAGTAGACTAGTGCTTAGTGAGTTAGAGGGGTAGTAGACTAGTGCTTAGTGAGTTAGAGTGATAGTAGACTAGTGCTTAGTGAGTTAGAATGATAGTAGACTAGTGCTTAGTGAGTTAGAGGGTAGTAGACTAGTGCTTAGTGAGTTAGAGGGGTAGTAGACTAGTGCTTAGTGAGTTAGAGGGGATAGTAGACTAGTGCTTAGTGAGTTAGAGGGGTAGTAGACTAGTGCTTAGTGAGTTAGAGGGGTAGTAGACTAGTGCTTAGTGAGTTATAGGGGTAGTAGACTAGTGCTTAGTGAGTTAGAATGATAGTAGACTAGTGCTTAGTGAGTTATAGGGGTAGTAGACTAATGCTTAGTGAGTTAGAATGATAGTAGACTAGTGCTTAGTGAGTTAGAGGGGTAGTAGACTAGTGCTTAGTGAGTTAGAGGGGTAGTAGACTAGTGCTTAGTGAGTTACAGGGGTAGTAGACTAGTGCTTAGTGAGTTAGAGGGGTAGTAGACTAGTGCTTAGTGAGTTGTAGGGGTAGTAGACTAGTGCTTAGTGAGTTGTAGGGGTAGTAGACTAGTGCTTAGTGAGTTAGAATGGTAGTAGACTAGTGCTTAGTGAGTTATAGGGGTAGTAGACTAGTGCTTAGTGAGTTAGAATGGTAGTAGACTAGTGCTTAGTGAGTTAGAGGGGTAGTAGACTAGTGCTTAGTGAGTTAGAATGATAGTAGACTAGTGCTTAGTGAGTTAGAGGGGTAGTAGACTAGTGCTTAGTGAGTTAGAATGATAGTAGACTAGTGCTTAGTGAGTTAGAATGATAGTAGACTAGTGCTTAGTGAGTTAGAGGGGTAGTAGACTAGTGCTTAGTGAGTTAGAGGGTAGTAGACTAGTGCTTAGTGAGTTAGAGGGGTAGTAGACTAGTGCTTAGTGAGTTAGAGGGGTAGTAGACTAGTGCTTAGTGAGTTAGAATGATAGTAGACTAGTGCTTAGTGAGTTAGAATGATAGTAGACTAGTGCTTAGTGAGTTAGAAGGATAGTAGACTAGTGATTAGTGAGTTAGAATGATAGTAGACTAGTGCTTAGTGAGTTAGAATGATAGTAGACTAGTGCTTAGTGAGTTAGAGGGATAGTAGACTAGTGCTTAGTGAGTTAGAGGGGTAGTAGACTAGTGCTTAGTGAGTTAGAATGATAGTAGACTAGTGCTTAGTGAGTTAGAAGGGTAGTAGACTAGTGATTAGTGAGTTAGAATGATAGTAGACTAGTGCTTAGTGAGTTAGAATGATAGTAGACTAGTGCTTAGTGAGTTAGAAGGATAGTAGACTAGTGCTTAGTGAGTTAGAGGGGTAGTAGACTAGTGCTTAGTGAGTTAGAATGGTAGTAGACTAGTGCTTAGTGAGTTAGAATGATAGTAGACTAGTGCTTAGTGAGTTAGAAGGATAGTAGACTAGTGCTTAGTGAGTTAGAAGGATAGTAGACTAGTGCTTAGTGAGTTATAGGGGTAGTAGACTAGTGCTTAGTGAGTTAGAATGATAGTAGACTAGTGCTTAGTGAGTTAGAGGGGTAGTAGACTAGTGCTTAGTGAGTTATAGGGGTAGTAGACTAGTGCTTAGTGAGTTAGAGGGGTAGTAGACTAGTGCTTAGTGAGTTAGAGGGGTAGTAGACTAGTGCTTAGTGAGTTAGAATGATAGTAGACTAGTGCTTAGTGAGTTAGAATGATAGTAGACTAGTGCTTAGTGAGTTAGAATGATAGTAGACTAGTGCTTAGTGAGTTATAGGGGTAGTAGACTAATGCTTAGTGAGTTAGAATGATAGTAGACTAGTGCTTAGTGAGTTAGAGGGTAGTAGACTAGTGCTTAGTGAGTTAGAGGGTAGTAGACTAGTGCTTAGTGAGTTAGAATGATAGTAGACTAGTGCTTAGTGAGTTAGAATGATAGTAGACTAGTGCTTAGTGAGTTAGAATGATAGTAGACTAGTGCTTAGTGAGTTAGAATGATAGTAGACTAGTGCTTAGTGAGTTATAGGGGTAGTAGACTAGTGCTTAGTGAGTTAGAATGATAGTAGACTAGTGCTTAGTGAGTTATAGGGGTAGTAGACTAGTGCTTAGTGAGTTATAGGGGTAGTAGACTAGTGCTTAGTGAGTTAGAATGATAGTAGACTAGTGCTTAGTGAGTTAGAGGGGTAGTAGACTAGTGCTTAGTGAGTTATAGGGGTAGTAGACTAGTGCTTAGTGAGTTAGAATGATAGTAGACTAGTGCTTAGTGAGTTATAGGGGTAGTAGACTAATGCTTAGTGAGTTAGAATGATAGTAGACTAGTGCTTAGTGAGTTAGAGGGTAGTAGACTAGTGCTTAGTGAGTTATAGGGGTAGTAGACTAGTGCTTAGTGAGTTAGAATGATAGTAGACTAGTGCTTAGTGAGTTAGAAGGATAGTAGACTAGTGCTTAGTGAGTTAGAATGATAGTAGACTAGTGCTTAGTGAGTTAGAAGGATAGTAGACTAGTGCTTAGTGAGTTAGAATGATAGTAGACTAGTGCTTAGTGAGTTAGAATGATAGTAGACTAGTGCTTAGTGAGTTAGAGGGGTAGTAGACTAGTGCTTAGTGAGTTAGAGGGGTAGTAGACTAGTGCTTAGTGAGTTAGAATGATAGTAGACTAGTGCTTAGTGAGTTAGAATGATAGTAGACTAGTGCTTAGTGAGTTAGAGGGGTAGTAGACTAGTGCTTAGTGAGTTAGAGGGGTAGTAGACTAGTGCTTAGTGAGTTAGAGGGGTAGTAGACTAGTGCTTAGTGAGTTAGAATGATAGTAGACTAGTGCTTAGTGAGTTATAGGGGTAGTAGACTAGTGCTTAGTGAGTTAGAATGATAGTAGACTAGTGCTTAGTGAGTTAGAGGGGTAGTAGACTAGTGCTTAGTGAGTTATAGGGGGTAGTAGACTAGTGCTTAGTGAGTTAGAAATGATAGTAGACTAGTGCTTAGTGAGTTAGAGGGGTAGTAGACTAGTGCTTAGTGAGTTATAGGGGTAGTAGACTAGTGCTTAGTGAGTTAGAATGATAGTAGACTAGTACTTAGTGAGTTATAGGGGTAGTAGACTAGTGCTTAGTGAGTTAGAATGATAGTAGACTAGTGCTTAGTGAGTTAGAGGGTAGTAGACTAGTGCTTAGTGAGTTATAGGGGTAGTAGACTAGTGCTTAGTGAGTTAGAATGATAGTAGACTAGTGCTTAGTGAGTTAGAAGGATAGTAGACTAGTGCTTAGTGAGTTAGAATGATAGTAGACTAGTGCTTAGTGAGTTAGAAGGGTAGTAGACTAGTGCTTAGTGAGTTAGAATGATAGTAGACTAGTGCTTAGTGAGTTAGAATGATAGTAGACTAGTGCTTAGTGAGTTAGAGGGTAGTAGACTAGTGCTTAGTGAGTTAGAGGGTAGTAGACTAGTGCTTAGTGAGTTAGAATGATAGTAGACTAGTGCTTAGTGAGTTAGAATGATAGTAGACTAGTGCTTAGTGAGTTAAGGGGTAGTAGACTAGTGCTTAGTGAGTTAGAGGGGTAGTAGACTAGTGCTTAGTGAGTTAGAGGGATAGTAGACTAGTGCTTAGTGAGTTAGAGGGTAGTAGACTAGTGCTTAGTGAGTTAGAGGGTAGTAGACTAGTGCTTAGTGAGTTGTAGGGGTAGTAGACTAGTGCTTAGTGAGTTAGAATGATAGTAGACTAGTGCTTAGTGAGTTATAGGGGATAGTAGACTAGTGCTTAGTGAGTTAGAATGATAGTAGACTAGTGCTTAGTGAGTTAGAGGGGATAGTAGACTAGTGCTTAGTGAGTTAGAGGATAGTAGACTAGTGCTTAGTGAGTTAGAGGGGTAGTAGACTAGTGCTTAGTGAGTTAGAGGGGTAGTAGACTAGTGCTTAGTGAGTTGTAGGGGTAGTAGACTAGTGCTTAGTGAGTTGTAGGGGTAGTAGACTAGTGCTTAGTGAGTTAGAATGATAGTAGACTAGTGCTTAGTGAGTTATAGGGGTAGTAGACTAATGCTTAGTGAGTTAGAATGATAGTAGACTAGTGCTTAGTGAGTTAGAGGGGTAGTAGACTAGTGCTTAGTGAGTTAGAAGGATAGTAGACTAGTGCTTAGTGAGTTATAGGGGTAGTAGACTAGTGCTTAGTGAGTTAGAATTATAGTAGACTAGTGCTTAGTGAGTTAGAATGATAGTAGACTAGTGCTTAGTGAGTTAGAGGGGTAGTAGACTAGTGCTTAGTGAGTTAGAGGGGTAGTAGACTAGTGCTTAGTGAGTTAGAGGGGTAGTAGACTAGTGCTTAGTGAGTTAGAGGGGTAGTAGACTAGTGCTTAGTGAGTTAGAATGATAGTAGACTAGTGCTTAGTGAGTTAGAATGATAGTAGACTAGTGCTTAGTGAGTTAGAAGGATAGTAGACTAGTGATTAGTGAGTTAGAATGATAGTAGACTAGTGCTTAGTGAGTTAGAATGATAGTAGACTAGTGCTTAGTGAGTTAGAAGGATAGTAGACTAGTGCTTAGTGAGTTAGAGGGGTAGTAGACTAGTGCTTAGTGAGTTAGAATGATAGTAGACTAGTGCTTAGTGAGTTAGAAGGATAGTAGACTAGTGATTAGTGAGTTAGAATGATAGTAGACTAGTGTTTAGTGAGTTAGAATGATAGTAGACTAGTGCTTAGTGAGTTAGAAGGATAGTAGACTAGTGCTTAGTGAGTTAGAGGGGTAGTAGACTAGTGCTTAGTGAGTTAGAATGATAGTAGACTAGTGCTTAGTGAGTTAGAATGATAGTAGACTAGTGCTTAGTGAGTTAGAAGGATAGTAGACTAGTGCTTAGTGAGTTAGAAGGATAGTAGACTAGTGCTTAGTGAGTTAGATGTGTAGTAGACTAGTGCTTAGTGAGTTAGAGGGGTAGTAGACTAGTGCTTAGTGAGTTAGAGGGGTAGTAGACTAGTGCTTAGTGAGTTAGAGGGGTAGTAGACTAGTGCTTAGTGAGTTAGAATGATAGTAGACTAGTGCTTAGTGAGTTAGAATGATAGTAGACTAGTGCTTAGTGAGTTAGAGGGGTAGTAGACTAGTGTTTAGTGAGTTATAGGGGTAGTAGACTAGTGCTTAGTGAGTTAGAGGGGTAGTAGACTAGTGCTTAGTGAGTTATAGGGGTAGTAGACTAGTGCTTAGTGAGTTAGAGGGGTAGTAGACTAGTGCTTAGTGAGTTATAGGGGTAGTAGACTAGTGCTTAGTGAGTTAGAGGGGTAGTAGACTAGTGCTTAGTGAGTTATACGGGTAGTACAGTAGTGCTTAGACAGTCACTAACATTAGGAATTGGTTGGTAGTGTATATCTAACACTTCTTTAGTACAGTCACTAACATTAGGAGTTGGTTTGTTGGTAGTGTATGTCTCTCGGGTAGAGTTATTACTAGTTTATTTACAATGAATTACACAGTTATAAATACTACTAAATTACTACTTTGTCACAAATAAGGTATTTGCTTATCTCCTCCTGAATATGTGTAACCAACTACTGCAGAAATAGGCAGGGTAAAGCCTTAGTTGCGTACTGCAGACTGGAGCCTTGGGGGGGTCCTTGGCCTATGGGGAACGCTCCTTTTGGAAAGACCTCATTACTCCAATACAAACACACAGGGGGTTGCTCTTTCCTTCTGACGCAATCACATAAACCAACAAACCCTCTTCCCCTTTAGTCTCTCCATACATCTCTCTCTCCACCACACTCATATGTTCCATCTCTCTCTCCCTGAGAGCCTACCTGTTACTGTGTGAGGTGTGAAAAAAACACCAACCACAACAGCCAGCTATCAGTATCGCTGCAATGCTGCTGCAATTATCTGCCATGTTTCTTGGATACATAAGCGGAGTGCATTTCTCAAGGCCCTGAGGGAGTCACAGAGAAACGTACTACCAATCAAAATGTACACTTAGTCCCAGAGCAAAACAAACCTAGATGAAAGATGGATGAATAATGCATTAGATAGAGATGAGAGACAGAGACAGAGACAGAGAGAGACAGAGAGAGAGAGAGAGACAGAGAGAGAGAGAGAGAGAGAGAGAGAGAGAGAGAGAGAGAGAGATTTGCTATACAAATAGATGGAAAGTGGTATTGGTGGAAAAACATATGACATTATAAAAACCATGAACACAAACAACAAGTGTTGTTAAAATTGACCAATAACACAAACATTTATTTCCACAGGGCCATGGGGTGAGACAGGTATGCAGCTCAACCTACTAATCTTTAGTCAAATGTCTACTGTTTGCTGATGATCTGGTGCATCTTTCCCCAACCAAGGAGGGCCTACAGCAGCACATACAGTTGAAGTCAGAAGTTTACATACACCTTAGCCAAATACATTTAAACTAAGTTTTTCATAATTCCTGACATTTAATCTTAGTAAAAATTCCCTGTCTTAGGTCAGTTAGGATCACCACTTTATTTTAAGAATGTGAAATGTCAGAATAATAGTAGAGATTTATTTCAGCTTTTATTTATTTCATCACATTCCCAGTGGGTCAGACGTTTACATACACTCAATTAGTATTTGGTAGCATTGCCTTTAAATTGTTTAACTTGGGTCAAATGTTTCGGGTAGCCTTCCACAAGCTTCCCACAAGAAGTTGGGTGAATTTTGGCCCATTCCTCCTGACAGAGCTGGTGCAACTGAGTCAGGTTTGTAGGCCTCCTTGCTCGCACACGCTTTTTCAGTTCTGCCCACACGTGTTTTATAGGATTGAGGTCAGGGCTTTGTGATGGCCACTACAATACCTTGACTTTGTTGTCCTTAAGCCATTTTGCCACAACTTTGGAAGTATGCTTGGGGTCATTGTCCATTTGGAAGACCCATTTGTGACCAAGCTTTAACTTCCTGACTGATGTCTTGAGATGTTGCTTCAATATATCCACATCATTTTCCTTCCTCATGATACCATCTATTTTGTGAAGTGCACCAGTCTCTCCTGCAGCAAAGCACCCCCACAGCATGATGCTGCCACCCCCGTGCTTCACGGTTGGGATGGTGTTCTTCGGCTTGCAAGCAACCCCCTTTTTCCTCCAAACATAACGATGGTCATTATGGCCAAACAGTTATATTTTTGTTTCATCAGACCAGAGGACATTTCTCCAAAAGGTGCAATCTTTGTCCCCATGTGCAGTTGCAAACTGTAGTCTGTCTTTTTTATGGCGGTTTTGGAGCAGTGGCTTCTTCCTTGCTGACCGGCCTTTCAGGTTATGTCGATATAGGACTCATTTTACTGTGGATATAGATACTTTCGTACCTGTTTCCCCCAGCATCTTCACAAGGTCCTTTGCTGTTGTTCTGGGATTGATTTGCACTTTTCGCACCAAAGTATGTTCATCTCAAGGAGACAGAACGCGTCTCCTTCCTGAGCAGTATGACGGCTGCGTGGTCCCATGGTGTTTATACTTGTGTACTATTATTTGTACAGATGAACGGGGTACCTTCAGGCATTTGGAAATTGCTCCCAAGGATGAACCAGACTTGTGGAGGTCTGCAATTTTTTTCCTGAGGTCTTGGCTGATTTCTTTTGATTTTCCCATGATGTCAAGCAAATAGGCACTGAGTTTGAAGGTAGGCTTTGAAATACATCCACAGGTACACCTCCAATTGACTCAAATGATGTCAATTAGCCTATCAGAAGCTTCTAAAGCCATGACATAATTCCTGGAATTTTCCAAGCTGTTTAAAGGCACAGTCAACTTAGTGTATGTAAACTTCTGACCCACTGGAATTGTGATACAGTGAATTATAAGTGAACTAATATGTCTGTAAACAATTGTTGGTAAAATTGCTTGTGTCATGCACAAAGTAGATGTCCTAACCGACTTGCCAAAACTATAGTTTGTTAACAAGAAATTTGTGGAGTGGTTGGAAAATGAGTTTTAATGACTCCAACCTAAGTGTATGTAAACTTCCGACTTCAACTGTATATATTCTGCACAGATTCTGTCAGACCTGGGCCCTGACAGTAAATCTCAGTAACACAAAAACAATGGTGTTCCAAAAAAGGTCCAGTTGCCAGGACTACAAATGCAAATTCCATCTAGACACCGTTGCGCACACAAAAAACTATACATCAAATGGAAAATTCGACATACCAACTAGGATCTGGCTAAACACCCTTGAATCAGTTATAGAACCCATTGCCCTTCATGGTTGTGAGGTCTGGGATCCGCTCACCAACCAAGAATTCACAAAATGGGACAAACACCAAATTGAGACTCCATATTGTAGAATTCTGCAAAAATATCCTCAGTGAACAACGTAAAACACCAAATAATACATGCAGCGCAGAATTAGGCCGATACCTGCTAATTATCAAAATCCAGAAAAGAGCTGTTAAATTCTACAACCACCTAATTGGAAGCGATTCCCAAACCTTCCATAACAAAGCCATCAACTACAGAGACATTAACCTGGAAAATAGTTTCCTAAGCAAGCTGGTCCAGCTCAGCATTCAACACCATAGTGCCCTCAAAGCTCATCACTAAGCTAAGGACCCTGGGACTAAACACCTCCCTCTGCAACTGGAGAGACAGAGAGAGAGCGAGAGAAAGTGAGGAGAGAGAGAGAGAGAGAGAGAGAGAGAGAGAGAGCGAGAGAGAGAGAGAGAGA
>NC_059226.1:33324964-33464964 GCF_020615455.1 Coregonus clupeaformis | reverse complement strand
TCTACAATTTTGTTTTTGGTGTCCTTTGACAGCTCTTTGGTCTTGGCCATTGTGAAGTTTGGAGTGTGACTGTTTGAGGTTGTGGACAGGTGTCTTTTATACTGATAACAAGTTCAAACAGGTGCCATTAATACAGGTAACGAGTGGAGGACAGAGGAGCCTCTTAAAGAAGAAGTTACAGGTCTGTGAGAGCCAGAAATCTTGCTTGTTTGTAGGTGACCAAATACTTATTTTCCACCATAATTTGCAAATAAATTCATTAAAAATCCTACAATGGGATTTTCTGGATTTTTTTTTCTCAATTTGTCTGTCATAGTTGACGTGTACCTATGATGAAAATTACAGGCCTCTCTCATCTTTTTAAGTGGGAGAACTTGCACAATTGGTGGCTGACTAAATACTTTTTTGCCCCACTGTACATACCTGGTCCGTTGTAATCTGAATGAGGTGAGTAAAGGCTTTCAGTTAGGTTAACAAGTTAACAACTATCATGATTTGAATTTGAACAGACATAATGCCCTTTCATGGGAACTTGAAATTGTAAATTATCACCACGGTGATATCTAGTGTCATGGTCTACTCCTATCTTCCAGCTCAGAGGGGAGGATTCACCAGGACTATAGGATCTACTACTGTGGGAACCACTCCTCTCCACTTCTCTCCTCAGACCACCAAGCACTGGATGAAAGGTGATGGTATGCAGACACTCAGAATAATCTGGCAACGTTTCTGTGAGACAAGTTCAAGACTTTTTAGAAGGAACAACAAGGTCGTTCATTGCTTTTCTGTCCAATATCTCTACAGCATTCCTGTCAACACAGATAATGCAGAGAAAGCTCTTCCCATCCTCTCCTCCTCTCTTCTCATACCAGCAGTACGAAGCAGCAGGACTCAAGGACACCTGATTAACTGTTGGAAGAATGCCCAGGTCTAGAGAGAAGATGAGAGGAGAAGAGTGGAGAAGAGGTGTAATGTGTATGCACTCCTCTGGTTTTACATTTTAGTCATTTAGCAGACGTTCTCATCCAGAGCGACTTACAGGAGCAATTAGGGTTAAGTGCCTTGCTCAAGGGCACATCAACAGATTGTTTTACCTAGTTGGCTGGGGATTCGAACCAGCAACCTTTCGGTTGGTTACTTGCCATAGATCTGTCACTTTCAGCCTTGTACTACCACGTAGCAGTTTTAATCACTCTCTACCTTCCTGCTGTCAACAGAACAACATAACCAACACCTCTGTCAGGGTGGCAAGGATGGATAAATTACAATTATACCTTTTAATCATTTAGCTGACTCTCTTATCCAGAGCGACTTACAGTCAGCAAAATAAATGTTCAGCAAAATGTGGCAAAATATTCTGGAAAACAAACTTCTTCTTGCTAAGTGATTTGTTTGATAAATTACCTTGGTAATCCAGCTCAGGGCCCTATCCCAGCTGCTGCAGAGATGTACAGCAGTCTGAGAGGATCTGATCCGTAACAACATCAGAGATGTACAGGCCTACAGTCTGAGAGGATCTGATCAGTAATAACATCAGAGATATACAGGTCTACAGAGAGAGACATAGAGAGAGACAGAGAGAGACAGAGAGAGACAGAGAGAGAAGACAGCGAGAGACAGACAGCGAGAGACAAACAGAGAGAGAGAGAGAGAGAGAGAGAGAGAGAGAGAGAGAGAGAGAGAGAGAGAGAGAGAGGACAGAAGACGTTCACTCAAAGGAGTAGAGAAGACAAGAGAGAAAGAAAAAGTGAGAAATAGAACAAAGGGTAAGACAACAGGGAGGAGAGAGAGGAGAGAACTAAACAACAACCCCAGGAGAATAGAGAAGGAGAGAACTAAACAACAACTCCAGGAAGATAGAAAAGGGGAGAACTAAACAACAACTCCAGGAAGATAGAAAAGGGGAGAACTAAACAACAACTCCAGGAAGAGAAGAGAGAACTAAACAACAACCCCAGGAGGATAGAGGTGGAGAGAACTAAACAACAACTCCAGGAGGATAGAGAAGGAGAGAACTAAACAACAACTCCAGGAGGATAGAGAAGCAGAGAACTAAACAACAACTCCAGGAGGATAGAGGAGAAGAGAACTAAACAACAACTCCAGGAGGATAGAGAAGGAGAGAACTAAACAAAAACTCCAGGAGGATAGAGAAGCAGAGAACTAAACAACAACTCCAGGAGGATAGAAGAGAACTAAACAACAACTCCAGGAGGAGAGAGAAGGAGAGAACTAAACAACAGCTCCAGGACGGTAGAGAAGGAGAGAACTAAACAACAACTCCAGGAGGATAGAGAAGGAGAAAACTAAACAACAACTCCAGGAGGATAGAGAACGAGAGAAAAAAAAACTCCAGGAGGATCAAGAAGGAGAGAAATAAATAACAACTCCAGGAGGATAAAGGAGAGGACTAAACAACAACTCCAGGAGGATAGAGGAGAGAACTTAACAAAAACTCCAGGAGGATAGAGAAGGAGAGAACTAAACAACAACTCCAGGAGGATAGCGGAGAAGAGAACTAAAAAACAACTCCAGGAGGATAGAGGAGGAGAGAACTAAACAACAACTCCAGGAGGATAGAGAAGGAGAGAACTAAACAACAACTCCAGGAGGATAGAGGAAAAGAGAACAAAACAACTCCAGGATGATAGTGGAGAGAACTAAACAACAGCTCCAGGAGGATAGAGGAGAGAACTAAACAACAACTCCAGGAGGATAGAAAAGGAGAGAACTAAACAACAACTGCAGAAGGATAGAGGAGAGAACTAAACAACAACTCCAGGAGGATAGAAAAGGAGAGAACTAAACAACAACTCCAGGAGGATAGAGAAGGAAAGAACTAAACAACAACTCGAGGACGATCGAGAAGGAGAGTACCAAACAACAACTCCAGGAGGATTGAGAAGAGGAGAGAACTAAACAACAGCTCCAGGACAGAAGAGAAGGAGCAAACTAAACAACAACTCCAGGAGGATATATGGGCATAGAGAACTAAAAAACAACTCCAAGAGGATAGAGAAGGAGAGACCTAAACAACAGCTACAGGAGGATAGAGAAGAAGAGAACTGAACAACAACTCCAGGAGGAGAGGAGAGAAGGAGAGAACTAAACAAAAGCTCCAGGACGGTAGAGAACGAGAGAACTAAACAACAACACCAGGAGGATAGAGAAGGAGAGAACCAAACAACAACTCCAGGAGGATAGAGAAGGAGAGAACTAAACAACAACTCCAGGAGGATAGAGGAGGAGAGAACTAAACAACAACTCCAGGAGGATAGAGAAGCAGAGAACTAAAGAACAACTCCAGGAGGATAGAGAAGGAGAGAACTAAATAACAACTCCAGGAGGATAGAGGAGAGGAATAAACAACAACTCCAGGAGGATATAAAAGGAGAGAACTAAACAACAACTCCAGGAGGATAGAGAAGGAGAGAATTAAACAACAGCTCCAGGACGGTAGAGAAGGAGAGAACTAAACAACGACTCCAGGAGAATGGAGGAAGAGAGAACTTAACAAAAACTCCAGGAGGATAGAGAGGAGAGAACTAAACAACAACCCCAGGAGAATAGAGAAGGAGAGAACTAAACAACAACTCCAGGAAGAGAAGAGAGAACTAAACAACAACTCCAGGAAGAGAAGAGAGAACTAAAAAACAACCCCAGGAGTATAGAGGTGGAGAGAACTAAACAACAACTCCAGGAGGATAGAAAAGGAGAGAACTAAACAACAACTCCAGGAGGATAGTGGAGAGGACTAAACACAACTCCAGGAGGATAGAAAATGAGAGAACTAAACAACAACTCCAGGAAGAGAAAGAACTAAACAACAACCCCATGAGGATAGAGGTGGAGAGAACTAAACAACAACTCCAGGAGGATAGAGAAGGAGAGAACTAAACAACAACTCCAGGAGTATAGAGAAGTGGAGAACTAAACAACAACTCCAGGACGATAGAGGAGGAGATAACTAAAGAACAACTCCAGGAGGATAGAGAAGGAGAGAACTAAACAACAACTCCAGGAGGATAGTGGAGAGGACTAAACACAACTCCAGGAGGATAGAAAATGAGAGAACTAAACAACAACTCCAGGAATATAGAGGAGAGAACTAAACAATAGCTCCATGACTGAAGAGAAGGAGAGAACTAAACAACAACTCCAGGAGGATTGAGAAGGAGATAACTAAACAACAACTCCAGGAGGATAGAGAAGCAGAGAACTAAACAACAACTCGAGGAGGATCGAGAAGGAGAGTACCAAACAACAACTCCAGGAGGATTGAGAAGAGGAGAGAACTAAACAACAGCTCCAGGACAGAAGAGAAGGAGCAAACTAAACAACAACTCCAGGAGGATAAATGGGCATAGATAACTAAAAAACAACTCCAGGAGGATAGAGAAGGAGAGACCTAAACAACAGCTACAGGAGGATAGAGAAGAAGAGAACTGAACAACAACTCCAGGAGGAGAGGAGAGAAGGAGAGAACTAAACAAAAGCTCCAGGACGGTAGAGAAGGAGAGAACTAAACAACAACTCCAGGAGGATCGAGAAGGAGCGAACTAAACAACAACTCCAGGAGGAGAGAGGAGAGAACTAAACCACAACTCCAGGAGGATAGAGAAGGAGAGAACTAAACAACAACACCAGGAGGATAGAGAAGGAGAGAACTAAACAACAACTCCAGGAGGATAGAGAAGGAGAGAACTAAACAACAACTCCAGGAGGAAAGAAAAGGAGAGAACTAAACAACAACTCCAGGAGGATGGAGAAGGAGAGAACTAAACAACAACTCCAGGAGGATAGAGAAGCAGAGAACTAAACAACAACTCCAGGAGGATAGAGAAGGAGAGAACTAAACAACAACTCCAGGAGGACAAAGTTTGAGAGAAAAAAAACAACTCCAGGAGGATCGAGAAGGAGAGAACTAAATAACAACTCCAGGAGGATAGAGGAGAGGAATAAACAACAACTCCAGGAGGATATAAAAGGAGAGAACTAAACAACAACTCCAGGAGGATAGAGAAGGAGAGAATTAAACAACAGCTCCAGGACGGTAGAGAAGGAGAGAACTAAACAACGACTCCAGGAGGATAGAGGAGAAGAGAACTAAACAACAACTCCAGGAGGATAGAGGAGAAGAGAACTAAACAACAACTCCAGGAGGATAGAGGAGGAGAGAACTAAACAACAACTCCAGGAGGATGGAGGAGAGAACTAAAGAACAACTCCAGGAGGATAGAGGAGAGAACTAAACAACAACTCCAGGAGGATGGAGGAGAGAACTAAAGAACAACTCCAGGAGGATAGAGGAGAGAACTAAACAACAACTCCAGGAGGATAGAGAAGGAGAGAACTAAACAACAACTCCAGGAGGATAGAGAAGGGGAGAACTAAACAACAACTCCAGGATGATAGAGGAGAGAACTAAACAACAACTCCAGGAGGATGGAGGAGAGAACTAAACAACAACTCCAGGAGGATGGAGGAGAGAACTAAACAACAACTCCAGGAGGATAGAGGAGAGAACTAAACAACAACTCCAGGAGGATGGAGGAGAGAACTAAAGAACAACTCCAGGAGGATAGAGGAGAGAACTAAACAACAACTCCAGGAGGATAGAGAAGGAGAGAACTAAACAACAACTCCAGGAGGATAGAGAAGGGGAGAACTAAACAACAACTCCAGGAGGATAGAGAAGGAGAGAACTAAACAACAACTCCAGGAGGATAGAGAAGGGGAGAACTAAATGACATTTCCAGGAGGATAGAGAAGGAGAGAATTAAACAACAGCTCCAGGACGGTAGAGAAGGAGAGAACTAAACAACGACTCCAGGAGAATGGAGGAAGAGAGAACTTAACAAAAACTCCAGGAGGATAGAGAAGGAGAGAACTAAACAACAACTCCAGGAGGATAGAGAAGGAGAGAACTAAACAACAACTCCAGGAGGATGGAGGAGAGAACTAAACAACAACTCCAGGAGGATAGAGGAGAGAACTAAACAAAAATCCAGGAGGATCGAGAAGGAGAGATTTAAACAACAACTCCAGGAGGATAGAGGAGGAGAGAACTAAACAACAACTCCAGGAGGATAGAGAAGGAGAGAACTAAACAAAAACTCAAGGAGGATAGAGGAGGACAGAACTAAACAACAACTCCAGGAGGATAGAGAAGGAGAGAACTAAACAACAACTCCAGGAGGATAGAGAAGGGGAGAACTAAACAACAACTCCAGGAGGATAGAGAAGGAGAGAACTAAACAACAACTCCAGGAGGATAGAGAAGGGGAGAACTAAACGACATTTCCAGGAGGATAGAGAAGGAGAGAAAAAAATAACTCCAGGAGGATTGAGAAGGAGAGAACTAAACAACAACTCCAGGAGGATAGAGAAGGAGAGAACTAAATAACAACTCCAGGAGGATAGAGAAGTGGAGAACTAAACAACAACTCCAGGACGATAGAGGAGGAGATAACTAAAGAACAACTCCAGGAGGATAGAGAAGGAGAGAACTAAACAACAACTCCAGGAGGATAGAGGAGAGGACTAAACACAACTCCAGGAGGATAGAAAATGAGAGAACTAAACAACAACTCCAGGAATATAGAGGAGAGAACTAAACAATAGCTCCATGACTGAAGAGAAGGAGAGAACTAAACAACAACTCCAGGAGGATTGAGAAGGAGATAACTAAACAACAACTCCAGGAGGATAGAGAGGAGGAGAGAACTAAACAACAACTCCAGGAGGAGAGAGGAGAGAACTAAACAAAAAATCCAGGAGGATCGAGAAGGAGAGATTTAAACAACAACTCCAGGAGGATGGAGGAGGAGAGAACTAAACAACAACTCCAGGAGGATAGAGAAGGAGAGAACTAAACAAAAACTCAAGGAGGATAGAGGAGGACAGAACTAAACAACATTTCCAGGAGGATAGAGAAGGAGATAACTAAACAACAACTCCAGGAGGATAGAGAAGGAGAGAACTAAACAACTGAACTGAACCTCTTAACGTTTCCATGTACTTCTAAGTGTCTGACAAAGTGTTGTGGTCTGATAACCTGTCACGCCCTGACTTATGGGACTCCAGTATGTTGAGTCAGGGTGTGGAGTTCTATGTTGTTATTTCCATGTTCTCATTCTAGGTTGTGTGTTTCTATGTTTGGCCGGGTGTGATTCCCAATCAGAGGCAGCTGTCGCTCGTTGTCTCTGATTGGGGATCATACTTAGGCAGCCTATTGGCAATCATTAGTTGTGGGATCTTGTTCCGTGTAGAGGCTGATTTTGTGTTTAGCCTGAGGACTTCACGTTACGTTGTTTTGTTGTTTTTGTTTGTGTGTTTATCTTTATAATAAACATGTATGCATTTCACGCTGCGCCTTGGTCTGACCCGTCCTTCAACGAACGTGACATAACCTCCAATAAAAAAAAACTGGTTTTACCAACTGTTTGTTGAGAGATTAACTTTAGTTTTCCAGCTATTGAACTCCAAGAAATAAAAGTAGGTCTTAACCAATGCTGTTCACACAGCTGAGTTAGCTAAAAGCCAACTATTTCGGGAATGTTCAGAAACAAATGGCAGCATGTTTCAATACCTAGCCCTGTACCCCCCTTTGGGCCCTTTCCTCATTCTCAACAGCGGTTTTGTTATTTTCCTGCCTATCAATTTGCTGATGCATTGAATCTAGCTGGGAAGTATCTGCATGGAGGGCTTTCCCGCTTCTTAAACCATTTTATTCCCCTGTGTCCATGAAAAGTTCTAAGGGTTTGTTGAGTCAGCAAAAATAAAACCAAGTGGACTTGTATGAACTACCTCAAGGGAAATGCAACTTCTCACTCTGAAAGACCTCAGGAGGAGAGTCAACTTTCAGAACAGAATAGAGAACCCTGAGGCTTAGTGTTAACAATCTACCCATCCTGCTGGCCTCAGAGTTCCAGAAGCCAGAATTCAATTTTCAGGCAACGTTCCGAAGGATTCAAGCTGTGTTCGTTGAAAAATAACTTTCCCTCTCTTAAGGGACATTTGCATACAACGTGAAGTGAAGAGAAAACACATTTCACTCTAATTGCCATGTTCTATTATCACTAGGGTTAATATAAACCCCAGGGTTTCCTCTGCTCCTCTTTCAGACAGCTGTATACCCCCACCCCGCTGCAGCTTCTAAAGACTCACTTTCAATGTACTGCACTCTCTCTGGCTGCGTCCCCCACATCACTCTGTTTCCTAGAAAATGCACTACTTTTGACCAGGGCCCATAAAGCTCCGGTCAAAAGTAGTGCATTATATAGAGGATAGGGTGCCATTTGGGACTCAGACACTTCTCTCTCTCTATCTACCTATCCCAAACCCAGCTCCGACCCAGCGCCGACCCAGCTCCGACCCAGCTCCGACCCAGCGCCGACCCAGCTCCGACCCAGCTCCGACCCAGCTCCGACCCAGCTCTGTTTGGGGTTAGAATAACTGTTTCCCTTCCTCTGACAATGTCAGTGAGAGAGCAAGGAGGGGATTAGAATACAACCAATCATTGTTTCACAAAAAAAGGAAATCTGGAAACTGACGAGAATAGAAAAACCCACACTATCATATCTCAACAAAATAGGGCCGTTTTCCAGGATCACTTCATGCCTTTTGATTCCAGCAGCACGTGGTGCCCATATGTCCTCTGTCCTCTGTCCTCTGTCCTCTGTCCTCCTCTCTAAATGCATAGTAGCAAGAAGAGAATAAGTCAAGAAGTCTAACTGGGAAATAAAACAGTGACTTATAGCAAAAGGAGGAGGTAGGTCGGAATGGGAAGACATTCCCACGTCTTTTAGAGTTCTCTCCTCCCACCCTCCTGTATGAGTGAGCGTGTAGCCTACAATTTGTCTGGCGGCTCCTGTCTTTCTGCCTCTGTGTGAAAGCGTGTCTATATTCTGTGAAAGCATGTCTATATTCTGTGAAAGCGTGTCTATATTCTGTGAAAGCGTGTCTATATTCTGTGAAAGTGTGTCTATATTCTGTGAAAGCGTGTCTATATTCTGTGAAAGCGTGTCTATATTCTGTGAAAGCGTGTCTATATTCTGTGAAAGTGTGTCTATATTCTGTGAAAGCGTGTCTATAGTTTGTGAAAGCGTGTCTATATTCTGTGAAAGCATGTCTATATTCTGTGAAAGTGTGTCTATATTCTGTGAAAGCGTGTCTATATTCTGTGAAAGCATGTCTATATTCTGTGAAAGCGTGTCTATATTCTGTGAAAGCGTGTCTATATTCTGTGAAAGCATGTCTATATTCTGTGAAAGCGTGTCTATATTCTATGAAAGCGTGTCTATATTCTGTGAAAGCATGTCTATATTCTGTGAAAGCATGTCTATATTCTGTGAAAGCGTGTCTATATTCTGTGAAAGTGTGTCTATATTCTGTGAAAGCGTGTCTATAGTTTGTGAAAGCGTGTCTATATTCTGTGAAAGCGTGTCTATATTCTGTGAAAGTGTGTCTATATTCTGTGAAAGCGTATCTATAGTTTGTGAAAGCATGTCTATATTCTGTGAAAGCATGTCTATATTCTGTGAAAGCATGTCTATATTCTGTGAAAGCGTGTCTATATTCTGTGAAAGCATGTCTGTATTCTGTGAAAGCGTGTCTATATTCTGTGAAAGCATGTCTATATTCTGTGAAAGCGTGTCTATATTCTGTGAAAGCATGTCTGTATTCTGTGAAAGCGTGTCTATATTCTGTGAAAGCATGTCTATATTCTGTGAAAGCATGTCTATATTCTGTGAAAGCGTGTCTATATTCTGTGAAAGCGTGTCTATATTCTGTGAAAGCATGTCTATATTCTGTGAAAGCATGTCTGTATTCTGTGAAAGCGTGTCTATATTCTGTGAAAGCGTGTCTATATTCTGTGAAAGCGTGTCTATATTCTGTGAAAGCGTGTCTATATTCTGTGAAAGCATGTCTATATTCTGTGAAAGCGTGTCTATATTCTGTGAAAGCGTGTCTATATTCTGTGAAAGCATGTCTGTATTCTGTGAAAGTGTGTCTATATTCTGTGAAAGCATGTCTATATTCTGTGAAAGTGTGTCTATATTCTGTGAAAGCGTGTCTATATTCTGTGAAAGCATGTCTATATTCTGTGAAAGCGTGTCTATATTCTGTGAAAGCGTGTCTATATTCGGTGAAAGCGTGTCTATATTCTGTGAAAGCATGTCTATATTCTGCACTCCTCTGTGTTGGACCAACAGTGTGGAGATGAGGGCATCAGAGATCAATGCCTCCACGGGGGACTGGGGCCTGGACCAGGCCACCCAGCAGAGCTTCTCCTCAGCCCCCTCTCTCCCTCCCCTGCACGTCCTCTCCCCAGGCAACTGACTGATAATTAGACAGTGGTGGAGGCTTTTGAAGAGGCAGTCAAGCCACACCATATCTATACCCTCTCCCTCTCCATCCCCATCCTAAGGATCAAGTTAGGACCAACACTGAAATAACTAACCTAATGGTAAGAGGACTATCCTCCATGGTGAAAGAGTTAGGCCAGCTCAAGTAAGCACCGAATAACTGGCACCCTTTCTGAGCATCTAGAATGTTTTAACAGTAAGTTTGCTGGTTGGTATGTGGATGATCATGTGACCTTGGCCCTCCCTCCCTCCCTCCCTCCACTGTGACTTCACTAAAAGACAGAGTAGAGGGAGATGCCTCTGTTGGTCCAGGGTGGTGATGGTCACTAGTGATGGTCATTAGTACAGAGACCTCTGGGGTTTCCCCTCCCTCCCTCCCTAGTCCCTGAACAGAACCATCATTAAGTGGTCGCTGTAGTGTTCCTTGGCTGTCTGAGGTCATGGTGCTCTGGTCTGACTTGGATTCTGAATGGTCTGGCTTGGCTTACTCAAGCTGAGGGGTTTTAATTAACCTAACAACCACTCCAGGGAATCAGCTACAGGGTTCTTTCATTAAATCCTACAGATACAACTGCACTGTGTTTTCCCACTGTGGACACTTACTGTAGGCCTACACGGCCATGGGTACAACAACAAGCAGCTGTATAGTACGTCTATGAACCTGCAGCTCTAATGTGTTTAGAAATACCCGTTCTGAGCGATAGGATGAGCTGTTGCATGTTCACCTTCAACAAACTGTCGTGTATTGGGATTATGCCTTTGTTAAATGTTTTTCTTGAAGAAATGGAATGTTGTTTATGTTAGGACAAATGTGGCGTTTGTGGGGTGACGCCCCAGGGGAGACTGGTGATTGGCCAGAAGAGGGAGCCACCCATCTTTTCGCATTGTTTATAAGTAGGGGCTAAACGAAGAAGAAGGCAGAGCGGCCATTCTGAGGCGTCGCTCTCCGGGTGGGCATGTCACCTGTAACTTATGCTGAAAGCTTGTGATCTGAATAAACCTTATGATCAAAGTTCAGTATGAGCGGACTCCTTTGTTTATCAGCAATAATTGCCACCATTCACCCGATACGACAAATGGCGCCCAACGTGGGGCTGGTCTGCAAATCTTCTTTGTTTCATTCAGCCGCCAGGCTAACTCGCTTTGAAGCCATGGCCAGACAAGGGTGAGTTTTTCTTACCGCTTTGGAGCTTGTTAGATTGGATACTGCTTGTGTACACTGGAGAAATGTACCATACGACCGTGCCTCGTGTGGCGTTATTGCTGTTGACTAGGAGTCTGGTAATAATTATTCTAAAATTGTACAGCAATTGAAGGCAGATATTAACGGCAGATATTGGCAGAATAAAGTCAGGGATACGTATGCAATTAGAGCATTGTGAATCTGTTAAAGACCTCGAAACGAGGCGACTCTTTAGGAGTGGGCCATAAAATCCTTGCAACGCGCTAGTGTGGGGTCAGGTTGGTTCTGGGAACCATAAGGTGGACGATTATATGTATGTTATGCTCATCTTATAGTCGACGGAGTATTCGTTTGGGGTAACCGCTCATATGATTATCCAGAACTTACGGCAGCATAAAGTTAGCAGGGGATATATGGACAATGATTTAGGCACAATGCAAGGTTACTTAGGGCGTGGTAGGCCACAGTTAGCTAAAGGCTAAGGCTAATGTTAATGCTACATGGTACATAGCAGCTAATGCTAAATGCTAAGGCTAATTGTGTTGTGTGCTACATGCTAACGTATCCTTAGAGGTCCTATTGCGATAGGATAAGCCTCTTAAAATATGTCTGTGTGTGTGGAAGTCAAAGTTCTACGCAAATGTGAGCTCTGTTATGTGTAATTGTCTGACTATAAGTGTAAAATAGAGAACTGAGGTAGAACGCTGGCGTTCTATTGTGTGGCAATCATAGGGTTAAATGGATTTGCGCGCATGCACTTGATTTTACGGCGCTAAAACTACGACATGATGTTATTTGCTAAAACTTCAAACACGGCATTGTGGGTAAGGGTCATAGGTCTGTGGGGTTACCCTGCAGGGGGAGAAATAGCCACAGACAAGGGGAATTTGGACACGAATCTTATAGGTTTAAAGTGACTGTTGTTCGAACATGAAACTATTTGTTGAGATGTAGTGAATTTATACATTAAATATATGTTGACGGAGTATAATGAATTAAATTAAATGACGGATTAAAATAAAATAAAAATGTTTTTGAGCGATCTATTTAGTTCTGAGTTTAGTCTTAGAGTGAATAATGGGTGAACGAAGGAATGTTGAATATGGTTGAGATAACTCAGTGATTGCAGTAACTACTAAAATCTTTTTCTGTGTCTCTGTTTTTGTCATATGAGAGGCGATAGGACGAGACGACAGGAGGGAGAGAGAGAAGGAGAGGGGGTGCGTGACGTAACGTCACGTGACGCGGCAGAGGATCAAGTCAAAAAGGGTTTGAGACTGGTCTGGTTACAAAATCTTCTTTGATGTTATGACAATTTCACATAGGCTTGGCAAACTGATTCATTAAAAATTGCATTTTGGAGGCTATGTGCATCACGGGGGTTGATTGGAGTTGTGTTGGGAATCAAGGACTGACATTATTCTGTAAATTTAAGATAATTAGGTGCTTATAGAGCAAGGGGTTATAGAGCAAGGGGTTACAGGCTTTGTTTATGGGTATTGTAGTCTGAAGTTGACTACTTGCATTTGATGGGTTGTGGTAAGATAGCCACCACTAATTGATAAATTGGTGACATAGGATATAGGAATAAAAATTGGTTTTAATTAGTCATGATTTTTAATTGATTTATTTATATTAATAATTAAAGGGGGGAAGCCATAGACTATATAGTCTAAAAATAAAAATAATTCACGATAAAGGAATATAAAAGGGTTGTTATAATGGGGAGAAAGGACAGCAAGGCTATAAAAAGTAATTACACCGGTTGATATAGTACAAAATGGTAATCCTTTAACTAAAGTAGTGCTAGATTATCCGGCAAATGAAACAAAAGTTGCCCTTCATTCTCAAACAAAAACTGATAAAAGATTCCAGCAATAAGATAAACAAAGGTATAGAGAAGGTGACAGGAGAACTAATGGCAGAAGTTAGTACACCTTTCTCACATACGGATTCAGCAAAAAGACACCCACCTTATGAGAAGGAAGTAGAGTTTAGGGATGTTTATCCTCAGCTTCCGGTGATCATCCAGGAGGGTGATTGTTGCATCAGAGATGAAGATGAATAATAGATAGAGGACAAGCAGAAACGACAATGAAGATGAATCCAAAACTCCAGAAGGAAGAAAATGAGATGTCTGAAAGAGAAGAGTGAGGTTAAGGAAGAAGATGATGAAGATCAGAGTGATTGAGAAGAGATCATGGGTGGATATGACTCTGTGATCAGAAGGAAGTTGGCAAGAGAGGAAAGAAGGATACTAGAGATTCGATCTCTGATGGAAGTTGAAGGAAGAAGGATACAAGAGATTCGAGTTCAGATGAAGACAGCGAGAAAGAGGAGACTGAAGGTGCTGTGTATTCAAAAGGAGTTTATCCTACAAGGACTGGCACAGAAGAAATAGAAGGAGATATAGACCGATGCTTATCATGCCTGGATAAAGCGACTAGTTTAGAAGAAGTAACACAACTGGATGAACAACTCAAGAAGAGAAGATACAGAAGGAGAAAACCTGCTGAGAAAATAATCCCAAGAATTGGAGGAGAAGAATAATACATTGAGGTCAAGGAAAGGCCAATAGTAAGAAGATGATTGAAGATGATATTTCGAGGACCGAACTTAGAATATAAGCTTTTGAAGAATCCTGATATGTCAACAGCAAGAAAGAACAGGATCAAGAAACTCTCAGAAAACTCAATCATACAACTGGTGGAGAAGAGAAGCTTTGGTTATGAAGAATATGGACAGATTGGTCACTTTACCTGTGAGTGCAACAAGTCAGGAGGAAACAACAGAGAACATTTTAAGGAAGATACAGGGGCCAGTCAAGATCACCTGTTCTCCAGGTGAACCCTAAGGATTCTAGAGCCTAGAAGATACGAAGGGGGGTGTCAGCTGATAGCATCGATTAGAGAAGAAGAGAAAATATCTAACAATTGAAGTAAAAACAGAGGACTATGAGAAGAATGGTGAATAGTGGAAAAACTTATCTGTGTTGAGCCTAAAGAGGTTAAACATCTCACTATGTAAAATTAACTAATTAGGATAGGGATTTGAGGTAGTAAAACAGCTAATTACTCTTAGGGAACCAATTGAGCTATGCTATAAGAACTCAAAGAGAAATTAAAATAGACATACTAATATTATAACATATACCTATTGTAGTGTTGGGAAGAGATGCATTGTGTAAATTGAACTGTACAATAGGATGTACACTAAACGGCTGTCTGGTAGAAGATTTTAAAAAGTAGGGTTTTTGGGAATCATATTTGCTTATAAAGATAATATCATAGGAAGGATGATAATCTATTAGACAATCTGTCTGAAAAATAAAAGTTAAAAGAGGTGACTGTTATTCTGGGTTACATTCTTACACCAAGAAATTTCAGGCTAGGCTAAAAGGTGTTTAGTCGTTTGCCAAGTCTGTGTGTAAAGAAGTCAGAAGCATGTGGGGACTTTCCCAATCACATATTCTAAAATTTGGTGGTAAAGGGATTTTGTGAATAAATCAGTGGGAAAAGGTTTTTAAAGGTTAGGAGAAAAGATTAGATTAAAAAGTTAGGAGAACTAGGTTGAAGGAACTCTAAGACAGTAAGCTAAGTTTCAAAGTTAGTAGTAAGAGAGAGAGAACAGTGGTGAAGGACATTTTAGAGTTTAGTGGGAAGATATGGTAGGAATTTAGATCTGTTAGGAGCAGATGCATTGAGAAAGTATGCGTTGCTGAATGATAAGAGAAGATTGAGGGTGATTGAGTATCTACAGTTACAGTTCCCAGCAGGGAGATCAAGGTAATTATAGGTGTATTTTTATAATCAAGAGTTTGAAAGTCAGGGTTTAGAGTAGGAAGAGAGAGTGAATGTAAGTTACATTTACATCATTTGACACTAGTGGTGATAGATGGAAGTACAAGCAAAGACTTCAAAGCTTTGGGGAAAATGGATGAAGTAACTAAGGACATTAACACTTCAGTCTATTAAAACAACAGTGAGAAGCAATTTAACTCTTTCAACATTGATAGTTATTAAAGCCATAAATATATCGCATTTGATTATAAGGGAACCAATAGCTCCAGCACCAATTATAGAGGAAAAATACTTATTAGGGTTAGGATGGGGACGTTCCTCCCACATGGAGAGATAATTATGGAGAAGAAGTATACTTATCTAGTGCAAGCATTAGAATTTGTTCCGGTTAAGAATTATTGGTTAAAGGGCTATGTAATTCGTAAAGTGACGCTTATAATGGAAGATTTGAAGTCTGTGGAAGTTTCCACAGTCACCAAAGGAGGTCAGGAAGAATATGTTACAGTAGTCACTCCAACAGTAGATAATGCACATAGGATATCGGTAGTGAAGAGTGTTAATACATAAACTACATCAACTACTTTAATGGTAACTTTGGAAGGGATTAATGATACGATGGCAATAGCAAATGTAGGAAGTATGACACCGACAACAACTTTTCTGAAATTAAAGGGGGTAGCAAGAAGGACTCAGGGGTTTATGTTACGGATGGAGAGTGCTGTCAATGATAGTATGAATAGGGTTAAAATAGGAGAACAGATAGTAGTAGAGAGAATATAGATTCATCATGGAGGTACAGGATGAGGTCTTTGATTTTAATGACAGACAAGGAGAGGTATCTGATCAGTACCGCTCGTTAGGGAAGAGAGGAACTAAATGGAGTGGTTTGATTCTTCTGTTGTGAAAATTAGAGATAGATGGGCAGGTTCCAGCAGCTCATTCTGTAAGATCAGTGAGGAATCTTGAGGGTCCATGTCTGTTGAGAATTCCAGCACCAGACACGTGGGGTTCGACCTCTATCAAGTGTGTGTCAGTCTTATGCTTTGTCATGACTGTGGTATCAGCAACAATCAGTAACCGATAAAATAATGTCGTTGTCAAAACATTTGTTTAAGCCTAGGGTTAGGTGGTATTGGGTTAAGTGAATTAACTTGTGTGCATTTGTTAGATGGGAAGGAAACTCAGGTAACAGCGAACCCTGAAGCATTTGAGGTGTAACCATTGAGGGCTAAAAGTTGTGTTTGTTCTAATAAAACATATGATGTAAAGGGTATGTTTATGGGAATATCAGATTGTGATAATTATATGATGACTTTGGATAAGCACGAACATAAGGTTAGAGAGGACAAATATAATGTAACTTTTTATGTACCAGGTAGTAAGAAAAGCAGGACTTTGATGGTTAAAAGATTAGCTTTTGCCTGACAATGTGACTATTGGGAATGTTAAAGATATTTAGAGGGTTTGTGGTGATAAAGCATATATATTCTTACATTATGGATGGACAGGATGTTGTTACATGTCAACGTTGAAGCTTCCATATGAGGTTTCTACCATTAAAAGAGGGGTACCACCGGACACAGATAAATCTAGGGTTGGAAATAGGATGAAAAAGACATGGAGGCATGTCATAGTCTTCAAGCCTATCATTGAAGGATAAATGTAAGGGAGAAGGGGGAACTTTTTCCATGGTATGGTGTAACATTTGGGAAGATCATATTGATAATATTAGTTATACTTTGAGTCCAGATAGTTCAGATATTATCACTAGGGTTATATATGCATTGAAGAATATAAGGGATGCATTTGGTATATCTGAAGGAGCTGGAAGTCAGCGAAGACTTGGTTGCAAGATCAGGTAGGCCCAGTAGGGGCAGTGATGGTTCAGATTTTAGTTGCAGCTTTGATAGCACTGTGTGTGATGTTTGTAATTTGTTACTGACCTTTGAGAAAGCTATGATATTGAGATAGGTTGGAGAGTGATGCCTGGAGACAACACTCAGATGCCGTTGTTGACTGTTCCTGATTTGGATGAAGATGGACAAGTAGAACTGGATGGATAAATATCCTTTTTGATTATTTGATCATTTTTCAAAAAAAAAATTCAATATTAGGGTGATTTTAGTATGATTTTATGAATCAAAGGGGGGAAGTGGGTTAATGTGATTCATACATCATTTATATATCATTTTTATATTCTTAGTTGATATTGATGTTTAATTTGAAAGTGTTTGTTTTGCAAAAGATACTGTTTGGTCTTTCCTTTTCTTTCAGAAGCATTTGGGGGACATGTGGAGATTGAAATACTCAAACAAGGACAATATGAAGGGACAATATGACTGGAGGAGATGAAACAAGGAGGGTGTGGCCGATTCCATCATCAACAGTCCATTGGAAGAGGAGACTACGGGGAGATGAAGTGTAGTGGACTACATTCCAATGTCTGCAATGAAATATAGACATATTTGCATGTGTAATACATAATTGTGTCATACTCTTACGTATTAATTTTTGTAGAATGATGTTTGATGTTATTGGATACATGTGGGGATCTTAGATGTTTTTGTTTATTTCGGTGATGCTTAGGGACAGGGAGTCTAGGCAGGGAGAGGTCCACTGTAGGGTCCAATGGGTTGACCAGCCTTAGAGTGGATATTTTTTGGATAGGATTTTGTTTGCAGGGGCTTACATGTGTATTTAATTGCATCATAGTTTCAAATGCATTTACATTGTTTATGAGTTTATCGGGAGTACCGAGGTGGTTGCCTGGGGCAGAGGGACCGTGAGAGAATTTTACTGTCTTGATTGATGGATGGATTTGGAACGAAGGTTGCCGGACAGTTTTTCGCTCTTACACTCCATAAAGATTTGTTCATATTTCATAGTAATGTATTCACACTTCATAAATGTCACGATCGTCTGAAGGAGCGGACCAATACGCAGCGCGTGGAGTGAACATGATGACTTTATTTAATAAAAGCAACCACGAAAAAACAACAAATGACGATACGTGAAGTCCTCTGTGACACCGACAGAACATACAACACTGGAACAATAACCCACAAAACAAAGGAGAAAACACACAGAATATATATGGCTCCCAATCAGAGATAACGAGCCGACAGCTGACACTCGTTACCTCCGATTGGGAGTCATAGACCAATCACCACTAGACACAAACAAAATGAAACTCACCCATCCCCAACACCACCAAATGAAATACACCCAAACCAATGACAATGAACAACCCTGGCTCAAATATCAAAGTCCATGGAGCCAGAGTGTCACAGTACCCCCCCCTAAAGGTGCGAACTCCGGGCGCACCAATATCAGGACTAGGGAGGGTCTGGGTGGGCGTCTGTCCACGGTGGCGGCTCTGGCCCCGGTCGTGATCCCCACCCCACCACAGTCACAACCTGCTTCGGTAGCCTCCTCCCAATGACCACCCTCCAACTAACCCCACCTGGACTAAGGGGCAACACCGGACTAAGGGGCAGCATCGGCCTAAGGGGCAGCACCGGGATAAGGGGCAGCACCGGGATAAGGGGCAGCACCGAACAAGGGGCAGCACCGGGCTAAGGGGCAGCACCGGACTAAGGGGCAGCACCGGACTACGGGGCAGTACCGGACTAAGGGGCAGTACCGGACTAAGGGGCAGTACCAGGCTAAGGGACAGCACCAGGATAAGGGACAGCAACAGGATAAGGAGCAACACCGAGCTAAGGGGCAGCACCTGACTAAATGGCGGATCCTGGCTGGCTGGCTCTGGCGGATCCTGGCTGGCTGGCGGATCCTGGCTGGACGGCTCTGACGGATCCCGGTTGGACGGCTCTGGCGGATCCCGGCTGGACGGCTCTGGCGGATCCTGGCTGGACGGCTCTGGCGGATCCTGGCTGGACGGCTCATGGCTGGCTGACGGAACTGGCTGCTCATGGCTGGCTAACGGATCTGGCTGCTCATGGCTGGCTAACGGATCTGGCTGCTCGTGGCTGGCTGACGGATCTGGCTGCTCATGGCTGGCTGACGGATCTGGCTGCTCATGGCCGACTGACGGATCTGGCTGCTCATGGCCGACTGACGGATCTGGCTGATCCTGTCTGGCGGAAGGCTCTGGCTGATCCTGTCTGGCAGAAGGCTCTGGCTGATCCTGTCTGGCAGAAGGCTCTGGCTGATCCTGTCTGGCAGAAGGCTCTGGCTGATCCTGTCTGGCGGAAGGCTCTGGCTGATCCTGTCTGGCGGAAGGCTCTAGCGGCTCCGGTCTGGCGGACGGCTCTGATGGCTCATGGCAGACGGGCGGCTTTGCAGGCTTTGGGCAGACGGGCAGTTCAGGCCCCGTTGGGCAGACGGCAGACTCTGGCCGTCTGAGGCGCATCGTAGGCCTGGTGCGTGGTGCCGGAACAGGAGGTACCGGGCTGAGGACACGCATCTCAGGGCTAGTGCGGGGAGAAGCAACAGGGCATGCTGGACCCTGGGGACGCACCGTAGGCCTGATGCGTGGTGCCGGAACTGGAGGTACCGGGCTGAGGACACGCATCTCAGGGCTAGTGCGGGAAGCAGCAACAGGGCATGCTTGGCCCTGGGGACGCACCGTAGGCCTGATGCGTGGTGCCGGAACTGGAGGTACCGGGCTGAGGACACGCATCTCAGGGCTAGTGCGGGGAGTCGGAACAGGGCATGCTGGACCCTGGGGACTCCCATAACGCCTAGTGCGGGGAGCCGGAACAGGGCATGCTGGACCCTGGGGACTCACCTCACGCCTAGTGCGGAGAGCAGGAACAGGCCGGGCGGAGCTGGCGACGCGCACCGTATCCCCTGGTGCGAGTGGCCGGAACAGGCCGGGCCGGGCTGGCGAAGCGCACCGTATCCCTGGTGCGTGGAGTAGGAACAGGCCGGGCTGGGCTGGCGAAGCGCACCGTATCCCTGGTGCGTGGAGTAGGAACAGGCCGGGCTGGGCTGGCGAAGCGCACCGTATCCCTGGTGCGTGGAGTAGGAACAGGCCGGGCTGAGCTGGCGACGCGCACCGCATACTCTGGTGCGTATGGCAGGAACAGGCCGAACCGGGCTGGCGACGCGCACCTTACACTTAGTGCGAGGGACCGGAACAGGCCGTACCGTACGGGGAACACACACTACTGGCTGCACCTCGGGACTAGGAACGGGCCGGACCGAACTGGTTACACACCCCAGTACCTCACGCCGTGCCTCAACACCTTCCTTCCCTGCTTTACCCAGTAGCCCCCCTTGACCTGGTAGCCCACTGAATCCGTCCCTTCTCTGCCTCCGTCAGCCCCCTTAACCTGGCAGCCCTCTGACTCTGCCTTGTGGCAGCCTCCTGCTGCTCCGTCGCCCAAAGCCATGTGCCCCCCCCAAAAAATTTCTTGGGGTTGCCTCTCGTCCTTCCGACGTTGGCTCTGCCGACGCCGTTGCTCCTCTCTCCGTCGCCTCTCCTCTGTTTCGCTCCATGGACGGCGATCCATGCCGTCCAGGATTTCTTCCCACGTCCAGGACCCTTTACCGTCCAACAGTTCCTCCCATGTCCAGACCCTTTGCTCCTGGACGCGCTGCTTGGTCCTTTTTTGGTGGGTTTTTCTGTCACGATCGTCTGAAGGAGCGGACCAATACGCAGCGCGTGGAGTGAACATGATGACTTTATTTAATAAAAGCAACCACGAAAAAAACAACAAATGACGATACGTGAAGTCCTCTGTGACACCGACAGAACATACAACACTGGAACAATAACCCACAAAACAAAGGAGAAAACACACAGAATATATATGGCTCCCAATCAGAGATAACGAGCCGACAGCTGACACTCGTTACCTCCGATTGGGAGTCATAGACCAATCACCACTAGACACAAACAAAATGAAACTCACCCATCCCCAACACCACCAAATGAAATACACCCAAACCAATGACAATGAACAACCCTGGCTCAAATATCAAAGTCCATGGAGCCAGAGTGTCACAATAAACAGTTATTCATATTTCATAGAAAGGTATTTACACTCTAGAGAAGAATGTTTTTGGTTTAATGTTAAAGATACTCAATAAGATAAATTGTTACTTGTCATAATCCTATTCTGTTTGTTTTCGAGACTGTTTAGTCTCGAAGGGGGGAAATGTCGTGTATTGGGATTATGCCTTTGTTAAATGTTTTTCTTGAAGAAATGGAATGTTGTTTATGTTAGGACAAATGTGGCGTTTGTGGGGTGACGCCCCAGGGGAGACTGGTGATTGGCCAGAAGAGGGAGCCACCCATCTTTTTGCATTGTTTATAAGTAGGGGCTAAATGAAGAAGAAGGCAGAGCGGCCATTCTGAGGCGTCGCTCTCCGGGTGGGCATGTCACCTGTAACTTATGCTGAAAGCTTGTGATCTGAATAAACCTTATGATCAAAGTTCAGTATGAGCGGACTCCTTTGTTTATCAGCAATAATTGCCACCATTCACCCGATACGACAAAACATAAATATGTCAGTTGTCATTCAGACGCTACTGCCTTCCAGCTCATTATCTATGCCAATAGCCTCCAGCTTCTATGATCAACACAGATCATATTACATTCTTTGCCAACACAGATTATATTACATCAGTTTGCCATTCTAATTGAACGGTGACTGATTGAGTAATGAAATATGATACTTATAGACTCCATAAAACACCAGAGGAAGAAACTGTCTGTTCCTTGTTAAATGTGTTCTATTTTTTCTCAGTCAGTGAAGATGCACTAAAGATCCCTCCTCTGCCCTCTCACAGTGCGGTGGTCAACCTCAACACAAGTGTCCTAAAACTGTCTGGAAATTCTTGGAGCAGCTTAACCCAGAAGTCCTTTGAGCATTTCTCCCCTCACTTCCCCCATTGTAGGGTTATGAAGAAAGCTTTATGAAGACAGCTTTGAACTATAGTAGTATTAAGAAGCCTTTGACATTGACTGCTAATCTCCATGGCTCAAGTCAATTTAGATGGCTCCTCAAAGAAACCAACAAAGATACATGTTTAAATGTTGATAAAGTGGCTCATCTGCTGTTTTCTGTCTTCAATCAAAACCACAGAATTCCTGAAACTATTTAACTCTACATATCACTCTGAAACTTTACAGCGGTCATGTCAATGATTGAATCAGGAACAGGTTAGTTGTTTACAACAGAGAGAAGCCTGTGGTGATGCTGTGGGCTACAACAGGTCTAGCTAACACTGGGAACTCACTGAGATGCACTGACATATTGATCATTACAACCACACATTGTTGAACACTGGGCTAACTGTTCAGTGTTCCTATAGCTTTGAATCCCTGGAATTTGAAATTAAGTAATTGACTGTGTTCCAAATGGCACCCTATTCCCTATATAGGGTGCTACTTTTGATATGAGCCCTATGAGCTCTGGTCAAAAGTAGTGCCCTATATAGGGAATAGGGTGCCATTTGGGAATCAGGCATGGTTAAAGCTGTATTGTTGTAAAGGGAATTACAGCCTAAGAATCAATACCTGGAACCGGGAGCACTCAATTGAATTACGATGCTTCTGGCAGCCAGGAGATTTAACCTGTTGACTCCTGGCAGTAAACCATGTGCTGTTTGGGTCTAAACTCTAGAAGAAAAACTGAATAGAAGCTCTAGAATGTTTGTCTGAGCTCTAGAAGGAACTGTCATACTGAATAGAAGTTCTAGAATGTTTGAGCTCTAGAAGGAACTGTCAAACTGAATGGAAGCTGTAGAATGTTTGTCTGAGCTCTAGAAGGAACTGTCAAAACTGAATGGAAGCTGAATAATGTTTGTCTGAGCTCTAAGAAGGAACTGTCAAAACTGAATGGAAGCTGAATAATGTTTGTCTGAGCTCTAGAAGGAACAGTCAAAACTGAATGGAAGCTGTAGAATGTTTGTCTGAGCTCTAGAAGGAACTGTCAAAACTGAATGGAAGCTGAATAATGTTTGTCTGAGCTCTAAGAAGGAACTGTCAAACAAGTCAGTTTCTATGAGTCATTTAAGGTGCATCATTGAAAATTGACCCTTTTATTAGGCCATTATAGACTGGGTCCCCAAATTGCACCCTATTCCCTACATAGTCCACTTCTTTTGACCAGAGCCTATGGGCCCTGGTCAGAAGTAATGCACTAGGGAATAGGGTGCCATTTGGGACCTATGACTCAGGCTTATAATTTATATGGACTCTTTTAGTACACCAAGGTGGTAGTCAGCTGAGTGATACATTCCTCAGTTCACACTTATCACACTGTGAGGAGAGACTTATAGCTTTATTATAGCTTTATTATAGCTTTATTGGCCCAATGAAAATGTGTTTGATTTTCACCTGAACAGGATATACATTCATAAACACATTCCATTGGATACCCATAGTGTCTGCACATTCATATTGCAGTTTTTCAGAACTACTGAAACCACACAAGCCATAATGAATGGTCACTACTTTAATTACACTAATGTTCTAGTTTCAACATGGCTTACAGGATCTGATCACTTTAACGAATTGTTACCATTGTGTGGAGTAGACCTATTTCTATTCTATATTAAACATGTGTGTGTGTGTGTGTGGTGTGTGTGTGTGTGTGTGTGTGTGTGTATGTGTGTGTGTTTTAATCCATGCTAATTGATCCGTTTTTTTCTTCCACTCAGCACAATGGCCATATGTCCATCTAATCTTACTGTTCCATGTTATGTTAGAGGTGTTTTTAAAGACACTGTATGAATTAGTCCTCTGGTAGTTATATGAAGAGATATAGAGGCCAGGGAACTCACTATTCTAAAGGGAGATATTCTTCCTTGGCAACCTTCAGGATTTGTTTGATGTTCTTTGTGACTCTCTAAAAATAACGGTATTTATCAGAAACCCATTAATCGACAAGTCATCTCACAGCTCAATATACATTCTCATTCTAGCCAACCTGTGACATATGGGTGTGTTATAGACTGATTAATAGCCTAGAAATTTAAATGGATAAAAAGTAAAAAAAGAAAAAAATAGATGGGCTCATTTAAATGGCAAATTATGAATTACATCAGTAGTCCATACATAATTCGTTTATATTCTAATCAGTTAACGTTATTAAGTGTATGAATGTACCTGTACCACTCCAGTCCCTTGTCATAGTTCCGATCAAAGAAGTGCGGCTCAGCCCCGACAGCTCTGATGTCGGGATGCACGCGGAGGAACTCCAGCAGCGCCCGCGTGCCTCCCTTCTTCACCCCGATGATAATCGCCTGGGGCAACTTCTTACTCTCCGACGGCCCTGACTCGTTGAAGAGACTTGACACGACATTATTATCCAACGTCCTCTGCTCGCTTCGAATCTCATCCCAGTCCTCCCCTCCTCTGCTGTCCAAATCATTCTCATTATTTAACAAGTCCCTGGATGATACGCCGAATAGCGGATCTAAAGAATCTAACCGATCTTCTTGGTGTCCGGATTCCAAGTCCACTTCGTTTTGGAGTCGGGGTTGAGTTCTGTTGGGGTGCACTTCTTCGTGATGTTGTGAATGTTTACTGCTGGCTGTACTGACCATCAGACTTGGCATGGTTGAACAGTATCCGACGCAGCAATAGATCATATACACCCACAGGGACAACATGATGCAGAAAACAAAGAGTTTATTCTTCACGGGGGATGATGAGACAACATGTAGGTTCTGATATATTGGGCTATATTCCATAGGACAGTCGGGCAAGACGAGTCAACATCCAAAAACGCATATTGGCTCAAGTTATTCGCTCCTCTTCCACTGCAAAAATGCTGCTGAAATTGACATAATTCCACAACTTGCCTGTACACTGCTTATAACGGACTTATTATTTAGCGATAAATGCATCTCCTTTCCAGCTCGGTTCATACTGAATTCCAAACGAAACGAAAAGATACTCGCGTCAGGTGTGTCCGCGCGCTGTGCGTCCAAGAAAGTCTCCGCGGTTGTTTCCCATCACTTGGCCAACAGGCAAGTGAGCGAGAGGGAGCGCACTACCGCGAATAGATGAGTAGGCTACATCCCATTCATCCCCCTTAGGCTTGGGGCGTATGATTGACAATAGAGCCGACCAATCCTAGCAGACTATAGAGAGAGATAATTACCTATTATCTGTTGATTTGATTTCCAATGACGAGTTATAAGCCTACAAACAATTCACTCATCATGGCTACATGCGTTAAAGCAACCTTATAATGTAGGCTGATTATAACTTTAGGTTTTCACGACAAGTGTTTTGCGTTTAATATTTAAAACTTGAAAATATGATAGCCTTTTGTTACATGACATAATTACAAAAATCTACTGTTTTTTAAAATTACTTTAACAGACTGGAATTGTTGAAGGAAATCAACATTTGGCACTGAAATGTGCCTGTTGGCGAAGTAGCCGAATCCTCTATCCAACCCGTTGAAATGCAGAAGCAAATATTATGACAGCGTTTTAAACATCCTTTTATACACCCCAAACATATGGATAACATGGCAGCTTCAGCACAACATCTGTTTACTGCCATTGGAATTAGCATCAGAATATATACCGCTAGAACAAGTGCTTTTCTGCATGACCAGACAAGAGACAATAGTTTTATGTGGAGAGACCAGCACGAGCACACGACGATCTGAAAGGACGTGGCACTACGCGAGCAGATGTCCTGAATCTCCTGTGGGTCCAGGGTGACTGGATAGTTTATACAGTTGCATTATTTCACTTCGCAACAGCGGTAGGGCGTCACGGGCTGTAACTCCTGGATTTAAGGCAGTTTCTGTAACCTCCTGTCAGCCGGTAGTCAAGATGCGCTTGTAGTGTACAGTATAACAAGTATAGGCTGCAAGTGGTGTGTATGTGTGTGTGTATGTGTGTGTGTGTGTGCGTGTGTGATGTGTGTGCACCCCTTCTTGCGTGTGTGGGCCAGGGAGGGTCAGGGGGCAGCCATTGCTTTCAGATGGATTATGAGGATTACTGAAGAGCTTGCCATGTTAGTCAGTCTCACCAGAACCACCACACTGACACTGTAATCCCCTTATCTCATCACACATACACTGACACACAAGGCTAGATATGGGGTTGGCTTGTGTGTCCTTGTGTGCCTGCATGTGTGAGTGTGCTCTGTGTTAATCTGAATCCATACACCCAGGCCTGTTCCAACAGAAAACCAATTTTCTTCAGAAAGTTGGAAACAATTTTCTCAGCAGGCCTACTGGAGATGACTCAGACAGTTATATGATATACAGTACCAGTCAAAAGTTTGGACACACCTACTCATTCAAGGGGTTTTCTTTATTTTTACTATTTTCTATATTGTAGAATAATAGTGAAGACATCAAAACTATGAAATAACACATATGGAATCATGTAGTAACGAAAAAAGTGTTAAACAAATTAAAATATATTTTATATTTGAGATTCTTCAAATAGCCACCCTTTGCCTTGACGACAGCTTTACACACTCTTGGCATTCTCTCAGCCAGCTTCACCTGGAATGCTTTTCCAACAGTCTTGAAAGAGTTCCCACATATACTGAGCACTTGTTGGCTGCTTTTCCTTCACTCTGCCGTCCGACTCATCCCAAACCATTTCAATTGGGTTGAGGTCGGGGGATTGGAGGCCATGTCATCTGATGCAGCACTCCATCACTCTCCTTCTTGGTAAAATAGCCCTTACATAGCCTGGAGGTGTGTTGGGTCATTGTCCTGTTGAAAAACAAATGATCGTCCCACTAAGCCCAAACCAAATGGGATGGCGTATCGCTGCAGAATGCTGTGGTAACCATGCTGGTTAAGTGTGCCTTGAATTCTAAATAAATCACAGACAGTGTCACCAGCAAAGTACCCCCACACTATAACACCTCCTCTTCCATGCTTTACGGTGAGAAATACACATGTGGAGATCATCCGTTCACCCACACCGCGTCTCACAAAGCCACGGCGGTTGGAAACAAAAATCTCCAATTTGGACTCCAGACCAAAGGACACATTTCCACCGGTCTAATGTCCATTGCTTGTGTTTCTTGGCCCAAGCAGGTCTCTTCTTCTTATTGGTGTCCTTTAGTAGTGGTTTCTTTGTAGCAATTCGACCATAAAGGCCTGATTCACACAGTCCCCTCTGAACAGTTGATGTTGAGATGTGTCTGTGACTTGAACTCCGTGATACATTTATTTGGGCTGCAATTTCTGAGGCTGGTAACTCTAACGAACTTATCCTCTGCAGCAGAGGTAACTCTGTGTCTTCCATTCCTGTGGCGGTCCTCATGAGAGCCAGTTTCATCATAGCGTTTGATGGTTTTTGCGACTGCTCTTGAAGAAACTTTCAAAGTTCTTGAAATTTTCCATATTGACTGACCTTCATGTCTCTTTGCTTATTTGAGCTGTTCTTGCCGAATAGGGCTAGCTTCTGTATACCACCGCTACCTTGTCACAACACAACTGATTGGCTCAAACGCATTAAGAAGGAAAGAAATTCCACAAATTAACTTTTAAGAAGGCATACCTGTTAATTGAAATGCATTCCAGGTGACTACCTCATGAAGCTGGTTGAGAGAATGCCAAGAGTGTGCAAAGCTGTCATCAAGGCAAAGGATGGCTATTTGAAGAATCTCAAATATAAAATATATTGTGATTTGTTTAACACTTTTTTGGTTACTACATGATTCCATATGTGTTATTTCATGGTTTTGATGTCTTCACTATTATTCTACAATGTGAAAAATAGTAAAAATAAAGAAAAACCCTTGAATGAGTAGGTGTGTCCAAACTTTTGACTGGTACTGTATGTTTGATAATGGCCAGAAAACTGGGTTGAATTTCTAAAGAAAACACACTAAAAGACATGAGGTAGACATTTCAACTGTTGGACAATTACTGCTGGCAGATTATAGTAACTGGACACATTAACCTCTTAAGGATAGGATCCTTTTTTTTTCAATTTTCGCCTAAAATGACATACCATTTCAAAGGAAACACTTTGAAGTTTGTGGAAATGTTAAATTAATGTAGAAGAATATAATACATTAGATCTGGTAAAAGATAATACAAACAAAAAAACATGCGTTTTCTATTTATTTATTTTTTCCATCATTTTTGAAATGCAAGAGAAAGGCCACAATAAAATATTGCATTTTAGGCGCAATTTAGATGTTGGCCACTAGATGGCAGCAGTGTGTGTGCAAAGTTTCAGTTTGATCCAGTGAAGCATTGCAATACCGGACTATTTTGAATCAAGTCTGCCCAAATGTGCCGAATTGGTCAATTGATACATTTTCAAGTACATAACTATAAAGAACATACAAAAATTATATTGTAATACAAAATGTAAGTTTACACACTCCCAGGAATGTCATACATGATGGATCTTTAGCTTATACACTAACTTTCACACATCTAGATGGCCGGGCTGTCACGACATCCTCCGACGCTGCCTCCCCTCCTTGTTCGGGCAGGCTTCGGTGTTCATCGTCACCGGCCTTCTAGCCACTGCTGCTCCATATCTCATCATTCCATTTGTCTTGTCTTGTCAATTACACACACCTGGTTCATGTTCCCCTCATTAGTACATGTATAAGTGTTCCCTCTGCCCCCTTGTCCTTGTGGGTGATTGTTTCATGTGAGATGAGTGTAGCTACCTGTAAGTTGTATTGCCAGGGTATATTTTCCCTGTGTGCCTGTATTTGTTACAGTGCGCCTGTTTTGCGCACTGGACTGTTGACGCTATCCAGCGTAACTGTGTATGACGGAATAACTCTGTATTCTGTGATTTAACCTCCTGCGCCTGACTCCTTCAAATCACACTCTCACAGAATCACCCACCCGCTATGGAGTCAGCGGGAGAGGAGCGCATGCCTGAAGTCGTGGCACGGGTCCAGGAGCATTCATCGATGCTAGCCAGCTTGGGAGAAGTGATGGATCGGGTTCTTCAGGTCGTCCAACGCCTGGAGAGGAGAGGACTCGATCTGTCGAGACCAGCTGGGCAACCGGATCCAGCCACCCATACCCCAGCACTCAGAGGGATCCATATATCCCGACCATGGGAGTTCGACAGGACAGCTGCTCTCTGCCAAGGATTCCTCCTCCAACTGGAGCTCCGCTTCTCCAGCATCAGGCCTGCCCCATCGGAGCGGGAGAAGGTGTCCGCCCTCGTCTCCTGCCTCTCAGGGAAAGCCCTGGAGTGGGCCAACGCAGTCTGGAACGAAGGAGGAGCCGCGTTAGACAACTACGGGGAGTTCGCTCGCCTCTTTCGGGCTGTCTTCGATCACCCGCCCGAGGGTCGAGTGGCGGGCGAGCGGCTGGTCCACCTGAGGCAGGGGACGAGGACTGCGCAGGACTTCGCCTTGGAGTTTCGGACTCTAGCAGCTGGGTCCGGGTGGAACGAGCGGGCCCTTATTGACCACTTCCGGTGCCATCTTCGGGAGGACGTCCGAAGGGAGCTAGCCTGCCGGGACACCATGTTGTCCTTCACGTAACCGGTGTACATGGCCATCCGTTTGGACAACCTGTTGGCATGCAAAGAGGATGTCCTGGAGGGGGTCTGCCCGTTCCCACCCCGGCCGACTCGGATCCCGAGCTGATGGAACTGGGTGGAACCGCGATCCGAGAGAGCGGAGGACAACAGCGCCAGTGTCACTCTGGTGGCACGAAGGGACATTACACTGCACGTTGTCGTCAGCGTTCTTTTGGGTCTGGTGGCGGCAGGCAGGGCACTCTCACATCACCCCAGGTATCGAACACCCACACTGGTTCAGAGCCCTCTGTTGTGCACTGTTCCCTACCCATCTACTTTCCTGATCACATGGTAGTTCCCCAGTGTAAGGCGCTAATCGATTCAGGCGCAGCTGGGAACTTTATGGACAGGGCATTCTCACACAGTCTAGGCATTTCATTGGTTCCGCTATCCATTCCACTCCCAATCAGAGCACTTGATAGTCAACCATTAGGGTCCGGGTTTGTTAAGGAATTTACAGCACCAGTCATCATGATTAGCCACAAGACTCATTGCGAGAAAGTCACTTTTTATTATTATTGAGTCTCCTGCTTTCCCTGTGGTATTAGGTATCCCTTGGTTAGCACACCACAACCCCACCTTCCCATGGCCGCAGAGGGTTCTCACGGGGTGTTACTGTAATCTGGACTCTGTAACTCTGTATTCTGTGACTTACCCTCCTGCGCCTGACTCCTTCAAATCACACTCTCACACGGGCGGGGTGGGTGTGGAGCCAGAGACAGCAGGGGGTCAAACTGTAGAACCCAGTTCCTACATTTTAATATAAAAATTGATTTTTACAAACAAATCTATGCTACATTTATCTCTGGGACCCTTAGGATGACAAATCAGAGCAAGATTACTGAATGTAAGTACATTATTTACCTTCAGAGGTGAATGTACCAAACCAGTTGCCGTGATAATTTTGTTGTTGTTGTGCACTCTCCTCAAACAATAGCATGGTATTTTTTCACTGTAATAGCTACTGTAAATTGGACAGTCAAGTTAGATTAACAAGAATTTAAGCTTTCTGCCCATATAAGACATGTCTATATCCTGGAAAGTTTGCTGTTACTTACAACAGTCATGCTAATCACATTAGCGCACGTTTACATCTTTTATATCTTCAATCAGATTACCGTAACTGGACACATTGCAGGAGTTGTAGTCCTTTACAGCTTCAGTCAGATTACAGTAACTGGACACATTAAAGGAGTCCTGGTCCTATACATCTTCAGTCAGATTACAGTAACTGGACACATTAAAGGAGTCCTGGTCCTATACATCTTCAGTCAGATTACAGTAACTGGACACATTAAAGGAGTCCTGGTCCTATACATCTTCATTCAGATTACAGTAACTGGACACATTAAAGGAGTCCTGGTCCTATACATCTTCATTCAGATTACAGTAACTGGACACATTAAAGGAGTCCTGGTCCTATACATCTTCAGTCAGATTACAGTAATTGGACACATTAAAGGAGTCCTGGTCCTATACATTTTCAGTCAGATTACAGTAACTGGACACATTAAAGGAGTCCTGGTCCTCTACATCTTCAGTCAGATTACAGTAACTGGACACATTAAAGGAGTCCTGGTCCTATACATCTTCATTCAGATTACAGTAACTGGACACATTACAGGAGTCCTGGTCCTCTACATCTTCATTCAGATTACAGTAACTGGACACATTAAAGGAGTCCTGGTCCTATACATTTTCAGTCAGATTACAGTAACTGGACACATTAAAGGAGTCCTGGTCCTATACATTTTCAGTCAGATTACAGTAACTGGACACATTAAAGGAGTCCTGGTCCTATACATCTTCATTCAGATTACAGTAACTGGACACATTAAAGGAGTCCTGGTCCTATACATCTTCAGTCAGATTACAGTAACTGGACACATTAAAGGAGTCCTGGTCCTATACATCTTCATTCAGATTACAGTAACTGGACACATTAAAGGAGTCCTGGTCCTATTATCTTCATTCAGATTACAGTAACTGGACACATTAAAGGAGTCCTGGTCCTATACATCTTCATTCAGATTACAGTAACTGGACACATTAAAGGAGTCCTGGTCCTCTACATCTACAGTCAGATTACAGTAACTGGACCGTGTTAACACGTAACTATTCTTCTTCTCTTCTCTCATCTGTTCAGATCAGTCACCGTCACACACACACAAGTACATAAATGATCATCTCAAGACCTCATCAGCATGAACAGAAAAGGGGACATTTGTTTATGAGGGAATTGTTTGAGGTTACATCATTGCATTATTAAGAGGGGGAAAGCATACAACCACAAAGTGTTGTTGGTCTTCTTCTAAATATAGCGATGCCGCGGCTGCCTAACAATCTGTTTTTCTTTATCACCTCATCTTGGCAAGACACTATTGTGTCAGAGTGCAGATTTCAGCACCTCGCAGGGTTTGACAGGGTTTCCCACAGTGTTAAAATGACAGAGGTTTACCACATGGTTACAGATTGATTAATGACAGGGCATTCCTATTGAGGTGCTTCATTCTCTATTAACATAATACCTTTTCTCATTTTAAATACACAGGCACACACACACATACACACACACACACACACACACAAGAACACACACGCAAGAACACACACAAGAACACAAACACAAGAACACAAACACAAGAACACACACACACGCACAATAACACATGCACAAGAACACACACACACACAAAAACACACGCACACACACACACATACACACAAGAACACACACACACACACAAGAACACACACACACAAGAACACACACACAAGAACACACACACACAAGAACACACACACATGAAGACACACACACACACACAAGAACACACACAAGAACAAACACACACACACACTCCAGATGTCTCTGAGGACATAGGAGATCTCAGACGATGAGACAGTTCAAGAGGACTGGTCAATGACCTCATCTTTCACATCCGAAACACTTCCAACAAACCAAAACAACCCAATGAGAAACACACCATCAGGACGTAAACACGCTAAGACCTGGCAGTAGTGACAGAAACATACCCACACACACACAAATACATACTCACACATACACACACACACACAAATACATACTCACACATACACACACACACACACACACAAATACATACTCACACACACACACATACACAAATACATACTCACACACACACACACACACACAAATACATACTCACACATACACACACACACACACACACACACAAATACATACTCACACATACCCACACACACACAAATACATACTCACACATACACACACACACACACACACACACAAATACATACTCACACATACCCACACACACACAAATACATACTCACACATACACACACACACACACAAATACATACTCACACATACCCACACACACACAAATACATACTCACACATACACACACACACACACACAAATACATACTCACACATACCCACACACACACAAATACATACTCACACATACCCACACACACACAAATACTCACACATACCCACACACACACAAATACATACTCACACATACCCACACATACCCACACACAAATACATACTCACACATACACACACACACACACACACAAATACATACTCACACATACACACAAACACACAAATACATACACACACACAAATACATACTCACACATACACACACACACACACACACAAATACATACTCACACATACACATACCCACACACACACAAATACATACTCACACACACGCACTAGAAACTAAGTGTATAAACGCTAATCCCTCACAGTAATGCCAGGGCTATAAGACATGCCAAAACAGCAGATCAAGACACTGCTCTGCATGTTTTAAGTCCTCCTAAGTCTCTCTCTCTCTCCCTCGCTCTCTACTTCAATTCAATTCAATTTAAGGGCTTTATTGGCATGGGAAACATATGTTTACATTGCCAAAGCAAGTGAAGTAGATAATAAACAAGAGTGAAATAAATAATAAATAATTAACAGTAAACATTACACTTACAAATGTTCCAAATGAATAAAGACATTTCAAATGTCATATTATGTCTATATACAGTGTTATAATGATGTGCATTATAGTTAAAGTACAAAAGGGAAAATAAATAAACATCAATATAGGTTGTATTTACAATGGTGTTTGTTCTTCACTGGTTGCCCTTTTTTTGTGGCAACAGGTGACATATCTTGCTGCTGTGATGGCACACTGTGGTATTTCACCCAATAGATATGGGAGTTTATCCAAATTTTGGATTTGTTTTCGTATTCTTTGTGGGTCTTTGTAATCTGAGGGAAGTATGTGTCTCTAATATGGTCATACATTTGGCAGGAAGTTAGACAGTGCGGCTCAGTTTCCACCTCATTTTGTGGGCAGTGTGCACATAGCCTGTCTTCTCTTGAGAGCCAGGTCTGCAATACTAAAGCTGCCTTGTCTCTTAGATCGTTCACAGCTTTGTGGAAGTTACTTGTGGTGCTGATGTTTAGGCCGAGGTAGGTATAGTTTTTTGTGTGCTCTAGGGCAACGGTATCTAGATGGAATTTGTATTTGTGGTCTTGGCAACTGGACCTTTTTTGGAACACCATTATTTTTGTCTTACTGAGATTAAATGTCAGGGCCCATGTCTGACAGAATCTGTGCAGAAGAGCTGGGTGCTGCTGTAGGCCCTCCTTGGTTGGGGACAGAAGCACCAGCTCATCATAAAACACTAGACATTTGACTTCAGATTCTAGTAGGATGAGGCCGGGTGCTGCAGACTGTTCTAGTGCCCTCGACAATTCGTTGATATATATATTGAAGAGGGCGGGGCTCAAGCAGCATCCCTGTCTCACCCCACGGCCCTGTGGAAAGAAATGTGTGTGTTTTTTGCCAATTTTAACTCCACACTTGTTGTTTGTGTACATGGATTTTATAATGTCGTATGTTTTTCCCCCAACCCCGCTTTCCATCAATTTGTATAGTAGACCCTCATGCCAAATTGAGTCAAAAGCTTTTTTGAAATCAACAAAGCATGAGAAGACTTTGCCTTTGTTTTGTTTTGTTTGTTTGTCAAGTAGGGTGAATACGTGATCTGTCGTACGGTAATTTTGTAAAAAGCCAATTTGACATTTGCTCAGTACATTGTTTTCACTGAGGAAATGTAAACGTCTGCTGTTAATCATAATGCAGAGGATTTTCCCAAGGTTGCTGTTGACGCATATCCCACAATAGTTATTGGGGTCAAATTTGTCTCCACTTTTGTGGATTGGGGTGATCAGTCCTTGGTTCCAAATATTGGGGAAGATGCCAGAACTGAGGATGATGTTAAAGAGTTTAAGTATAGCTAATTGAAATTTGTGGTCTGTATATTTAATCATTTCATTTAGGATACCAACAACACCACAGGCCTTTTTGGGTTGGATGGTTTGTATTTTGTACTGTAGTTAATTCAATGTAATTGGAGAATCCAGTGGTTTCTGGTAGTCTTTAATAGCTGATTCTAAGATTTGTAATTGATCATATATATGTTTTTGCTGAGGGGTCTTTGTTATAGAGCTAAAAAGATAGGACTATGATAAGTTTTGATAGCTTAACGTTTTTGTTAGACTTCTTTGCAACATCTCAGTCATGGAGACATAATTCAAGTTCCTTGAAGCTTTCTCAAATAAAAGTAAATATAGGCTACAGTACAAGGGAGTTTTCTTCTCAAAGTTGGTTCTCTTCTGCCTCTCCCAGTCCCTGTCAGCCCAGACATCATGTCTCCAGTCACTCTGACAGCTCTAATTTGGCAGGACAACTGAGACGCTCCACCGATTCTCCTAAAACTGAGGCTGCGCACCAAATGGCCCTATTGGTCAAAAGTAGTGCACTATGTAGGGAATAGGGCGCCATTTGAGACTTCAGAACACATCCAGGGTCTGTGAACACATTATCTAATTGGGGAATGCACTTAAATCTCTTCTAATTTTTCTGGATAGAAGTTGGCCTGTTTGCTTTGTAGCTCTTTTTACTTAATATGAGCAAATTTAACAACAGAAGAACAGGCTAAGTTGTCATATCCACAGTATGATATATTTCTGTGAAAATGTTCAGCTGTGTGGACAGTAGATATCTTGGTAGTGCTGAGAGTGGCAACATCAAAGACATTACCAACTCCTGTTGATAAGATATCTGCTAAGATACAATACGACCCCCATTAGTCAACAGTTTTGGGACCGTCCATCTCAAAGCATGAATGGTCGCTCACCTCAAGTTGAGCAACGGACTCAAGAACTGAAACGTGTGAAGATAGAGATAAGTGACACCAAGCCTCAATACTACTGACTAACTAACCATAACGTTATTACTCAATACTACTGCCTAACTAACCATAACGTTATTACTCAATACTACTGACCAACTAACCATACCTTCATAGTACTACTGACTAACTAACCATACCTTTATTACTCAATACTACTGCCTAACTAACCATAACGTTATTACTCAATACTACTGACCAACTAACCATAACGTTATTACTCAATACTACTGACCAACTAACCATAACGTTATTACTCAATACTACTGACTAACTAACCATAACGTTATTACTCAATACTACTGACTAACTAACCATAACGTTATTACTCAATACTACTGACTAACTAACCATAACGTTATTACTCAATACTACTGCCTAACTAACCATACCTTTATTACTCAATACTACTGCCTAACTAACCATAACGTTATTACTCAATACTACTGCCTAACTAACCATACCTTTATTACTCAATACTACTGCCTAACTAACCATAACGTTATTACTCAATACTACTGCCTAACTAACCATAACGTTATTACTCAATACTACTGCCTAACTAACCATAACGTTATTACTCAATACTACTGCCTAACTAACCATACCTTTATTACTCAATACTACTGCCTAACTAACCATAACGTTATTACTCAATCCTACTGACTAACTAACCATACCTTCATAGTACTACTGCCTAACTAACCATAACGTTATTACTCAATACTACTGACTAACTAACCATAACGTTATTACTCAATACTACTGACTAACTAACCATAACGTTATTACTCAATACAACAAAAGAGTGGCTCAAGAAGAAGCACATTAAGGTCCTGGAGTGGCCTAGCCAGTCTCCAGACCTTAATCCCATAGAAAATCTGTGGAGGGATCAGCCTCAAAACCTTAATGACTTGGAGAAGATCTGCAAAGAGGAGTGGGACAAAATCCCTCCTGAGATGTGTGCAAACCTGGTGGCCAACTACAAGAAACGTCTGATCTCTGTGATTTCCAACAAGGGTTTTGCCACCAAGTACTAAGTCATGTTTTGCAGAGGGGTCAAATACTTATTTCCCTCATTAAAATGCAAATCAATTCATGACATTTTTGACATGCGTTTTTCTGGATTTTTGTTGTTGTTATTCTCTCTCACTGTTCAAATAAACCTACCATTAAAATTATAGACTGATCATTTCTTTGTCAGTGGGCAAACGTACAAAATCAGCAGGGGATCAAATACTTTTTTCCCTCACTGTATGTATTGTTGGAGAGTGATACCATGCGTGTCTGAAATGTTTATAGGTATGTATTGTTGGAGAGTGATATCATGCGTGTCTGAAATGTTTATAGGTATGTATTGTTGGAGAGTGATATCATGCGTGTCTGAAATGTTTATAGGTATGTATTGTTGGAGAGTGATATCATGCGTGTCTGAAATGTTTATAGGTATGTATTGTTGGAGAGTGATATCATGCGTGTCTGAAATGTTTCTAGGTATGTATTGTTGGAGAGTGATATCATGCGTGTCTGAAATGTTTCTAGGTATGTATTGTTGGAGAGTGATATCATGCGTGTCTGAAATGTTTCTAGGTATGTATTGTTGGAGAGTGATATCATGCGTGTCTGAAGTGTTTCTAGGTATGTATTGTTGGAGAGTGATATCATGCGTGTCTGAAATGTTTATAGGTATGTATTGTTGGAGAGTGATATCATGCGTGTCTGAAATGTTTCTAGGTATGTATTGTTGGAGAGTGATATCATGCGTGTCTGAAATGTTTATAGGTATGTATTGTTGGAGAGTGATATCATGCGTGTCTGAAATGTTTCTAGGTATGTATTGTTGGAGAGTGATATCATGCGTGTCTGAAATGTTTCTAGGTATGTATTGTTGGAGAGTGATATCATGCGTGTCTGAAGTGTTTCTAGGTATGTATTGTTGGAGAGTGATATCATGCGTGTCTGAAGTTTATTTATTTATTTACATTTATTTACATCATTTAGCAGACGCTCTTATCCAGAGCGACTTACAGTTTAGTGCATACATTACTATTTTTCATACCCCCTGTGGGAATCGAACCCACAACCCTGGCGTTGCAAACACCATGCTCTACCAAGTGAGCTACATCCCTGCCGGCCATTCCCTCCCCTACCCTGGACGACGCTGGGCCAATTGCGCGCCGCCCCATGGGTCTCCCGGTCGTGGCCGGCTACGACAGAGCCTGGATTCGAACCAGGATCTCTAGTGGCACAGCTAGCACTGCGATGCAGTGCCTTAGACCACTGCGCCACTCGGGAGACACTGTTTCTAGGTATGTATTGTTGGAGTGTTTGAAGTGTTTCTAGGTATGTATTGTTGGAGAGTGATATCATGCGTGTCTGAAGTGTTTCTAGGTATGTATTGTTGGAGAGTGATATCATGCGTGTCTGAAATGTTTATAGGTATGTATTGTTGGAGAGTGATATCATGCGTGTCTGAAGTGTTTCTAGGTATGTATTGTTGGAGAGTGATATCATGTGTGTCTGAAGTGTTTCTAGGTATGTATTGTTGGAGAGTGATATCATGTGTGTCTGAAGTGTTTCTAGGTATGTATTGTTGGAGAGTGATATCATGCGTGTCTGAAGTGTTTCTAGGTATGTATTGTTGGAGAGTGATATCATGCGTGTCTGAAGTGTTTCTAGGTATGTATTGTTGGAGAGTGATATCATGCGTGTCTGAAGTGTTTCTAGGTATGTATTGTTGGAGAGTGATATCATGCGTGTCTGAAATGTTTATAGGTATGTATTGTTGGAGAGTGATATCATGCGTGTCTGAAGTGTTTCTAGGTATGTATTGTTGGAGAGTGATATCATGCGTGTCTGAAGTGTTTCTAGGTATGTATTGTTGGAGAGTGATATCATGCGTGTCTGAAGTGTTTCTAGGTATGTATTGTTGGAGAGTGATATCATGCGTGTCTGAAGTGTTTCTAGGTATGTATTGTTGGAGAGTGATATCATGCGTGTCTGAAGTGTTTCTAGGTATGTATTGTTGGAGAGTGATATCATGCGTGTCTGAAGTGTTTCTAGGTATGTATTGTTGGAGAGTGATATCATGCGTGTCTGAAATGTTTATAGGTATGTATTGTTGGAGAGTGATATCATGCGTGTCTGAAGTGTTTCTAGGTATGTATTGTTGGAGAGTGATATCATGTGTGTCTGAAGTGTTTCTAGGTATGTATTGTTGGAGAGTGATATCATGTGTGTCTGAAGTGTTTCTAGGTATGTATTGTTGGAGAGTGATATCATGCGTGTCTGAAGTGTTTCTAGGTATGTATTGTTGGAGAGTGATATCATGCGTGTCTGAAGTGTTTCTAGGTATGTATTGTTGGAGAGTGATATCATGCGTGTCTGAAGTGTTTCTAGGTATGTATTGTTGGAGAGTGATATCATGCGTGTCTGAAATGTTTATAGGTATGTATTGTTGGAGAGTGATATCATGCGTGTCTGAAGTGTTTCTAGGTATGTATTGTTGGAGAGTGATATCATGCGTGTCTGAAGTGTTTCTAGGTATGTATTGTTGGAGAGTGATATCATGCGTGTCTGAAGTGTTTCTAGGTATGTATTGTTGGAGAGTGATATCATGCGTGTCTGAAGTGTTTCTAGGTATGTATTGTTGGAGAGTGATATCATGCGTGTCTGAAGTGTTTCTAGGTATGTATTGTTGGAGAGTGATATCATGCGTGTCTGAAGTGTTTCTAGGTATGTATTGTTGGAGAGTGATATCATGCGTGTCTGAAGTGTTTCTAGGTATGTATTGTTGGAGAGTGATATCATGCGTGTCTGAAGTGTTTCTAGGTATGTATTGTTGGAGAGTGATATCAAGCGTGTCTGAAGTGTTTCTAGGTCAGAGGACATAGGAATGCTAAGGGCTGAGGCCTACGTAAATCCTAACTAAAGTCTGTGTCTGAAATGGCACCCTAGAGACCTAGGGACCCTGGTCAAAAGTAATGCACTATATAGGGTGGAATGGTTTCATTTGGGACGCAGGCCAAAGTCTCAGTCTGGGCGGAGGTCCTCAAAGACACATTATAAGTTGACATTCTTTGTGGTCCTTTGTGCTTTTATTTCAGACATTCCTGAGATGTTTTACCTCTCATACCTCTTTTGTCTCGCTGGCCGGTTTACATTAGACAGATTCAGGATAACAACTAGAAACGTTATATTATCAAACTGATGTTCTGTCTATATCTATTTAACTCACACCTCTTCTACTGTCCTCTCCTTCATCCACGATGACCTGATAACACAGGATACAGATATGCACAGAGGAAGGAAAGGAGACAAGGAGAGGAGACAAGGAGAGGAGACAAGAGGAAGCCACTTTAGAATATTGACATGCTCCCCAGGTCTCCTGCTGATCGGCCTCTACAATAGTCTAGAATGGCTTCCTCTCTTTCTCGCTTTCCTTGTCTCTTCTCTTCTCAAATCAAATCAAATCAAATGTTATTTTTTCACATACACGTGTTTAGCAGATGTTATTGCGGGTGTAGCGAAATTCTAGCTCCGACAGTGCAGTAATATCTAACAAGTAATATCTAACAATTTCACAACATATACCCAATACACACAAATCTAAGTAAGGAATGGAATTTAAGAATATATACATATATGGACGAGCAATGACAGATCGGCCTGGACTAAGATACAGAGCAGCCTGGATTTCTCCTCTCCTTCAACCACTACCAGCATACTCACCTCTACCTCCACCAGGTTCCTCTCCTTTCCTTGTCTCATCTCCTCTCCTTCAACCTCTACCAGCAGACTCACATCTACCTCCACCAGGCTCCTCTCTCCTCACGCCTGGGCTGCAGTGCTTTGATCTGGGCTGAGATGACAAGGCTGTGTGGTCCCCCTGGCTGCCCCATGACCCTCCAGTCTCCTCAGCCACAACAGTCACCTCATGACAAGGTAATGTCCTGGGGAGGGAGGCAGAAGGGACATGTCATCTCCAGCGCCACTGCACTGTCAGATCTGAAAACACTGTCAGGAAGGGACAACCTGCAGGAGAAATTCCTCAGCCCTGCAACTAAAGAATGTGATCATAACAAAATCACCTTGCCCAGGTCGCTTTCAAGACACAAGAACAACTTACACATGAGACTAATGAAACTGAACGCTTGGCTGATTCTGTTTAATAGAACACCAGCAGGCCTAACAAAGCGATGTTTTCACATGACAGACAATCATTTATGCTTTACACAATACTATTATTTCTGAACGTTCTGGAACATAATGCTGCCCCCTCAGAACAGACCCCGGGTCTCAGGTTGCAGCCGAGTGGAGGGGCCCAGCCTGCTGAACTAAACTGAGCTACACTTGGTCACTAGGTGAGGTAAGTTGAGGTGGAGGGGAACCAGCCTGCTGACCTAAGCTGAGCTGCAGTTGGTCACTAGGTGAGGTAAGTTGAGGCCCTGAGCACCAGACAGAGGAGGATGATGATCATTTCTATATAAATGTTCTGTAACGTTGCACCCCTTTGAACAGACCCCTGGTTTCAGGTTTCAACGTGAGATGACATGTTGGTCATTACTTGGTGAGGTGAGGCATCTGTCTGAAAGAGAGAGAGAGAGAGAGAGAGAGAGAGAGAGAGAGAGAGAGAGAGAGAGAGAGAGAGAGAGAGAGAGAGAGAGAGAGAGAGAGAGAGAGAGAGAGAGAGAGGAGAGAGAGGGGGGGAGAGAGAGAGAGAGAGGGGGAGAGAGAGAGAGGGTGAAATACCACAGCGTGCCACACAGCAGCAAAATGTGTGACCTGTTGCCACAAGAAAAGGGCAACCAGTGAAGAACAAACACCATTGTAAATACAACCCATATTTATGTTTATTTATTTTCCCTTTTGTACTATAACTATTTGCACATCATTACAACACTGTATATAGACATAATATGACACTTGAAATGTCTTTTTTCTATTTAAACTTTTGTGAGTGTAATGTTTACTGTTAATTTCTGATTGTTTATTTCACTTTTGCTTATTATCTATTTCACTTGCTTTGGCAATGTAAACATGTGTTTCCCATGTCAAAAAGGCCCTTAAATTGAAATTGAATTGAGAGAGAGAGAGAGCTAGAGAGAGAGAGAGAGCTAGAGAGAGAGAGAGAGCTAGAGAGAGAGAGAGACCTAGAGAGAGAGAGAGAGCTAGAGAGAGAGAGAGAGAGAGAGAGAGAGAGAGAGCGCTAGAGAGAGAGCGAGAGAGAGAGAGAGAGAGAGAGAGAGAGATGGATGGATGGATGGAGGGAGGGAGGGATGGATGGATGGAGAGAGGGAAGGAGGCCAGACTGAGGAAGATAAGAGAGAGAGAGAGGCTCTGTGTAAATGACACACTGCAGACACAACCTAATGGGGTTCAGGGCACAGGGAAGGAAGTAAGGTTAGGTCACCCTCTAGATCCTGTCAGAGCTGAGGCCTGCGTTCCCCACCACCAATGTCAACAGGAAGAGAGGTTGATTACCATATACAGACAAAGCCTTTGAGTAGACAGCCTTTTATCTTGAGGCATGCAGGTGTACTGCACTGATGTTGCTATAAGAGCTCACCACAGTACAGCCCTCCATCAACCCTAGACCAACACACCAGCCACACCACACCACTCTACACAGTACATTTACATTTACATTTACATCATTTAGCTGACGCTCTTATCCAGAGCGACTTACAAATTGGTGCATTCACCTTATAGCCAGTGGGATAACCACTTTAAAATACGTTAATTATTTTTTATATTTTATATCTTATTTTATAATTTTATATTTTGTTTTGTAATTATTATTTTATTTTTTAATTATTATTATTATTTAAAAAAAATTGGGGGGTGGGGTAAGGGGGGTAGAAGGATTACTTTATCCTATCCCAGGTATTCCTTAAAGAGGTGGGGTTTCAAATGTCTCCGGAAGGTGGTGAGTGACTCCGCTGTCCTGGCGTCGTGAGGGAGCTTGTTCCACCATTGGGGTGCCAGAGCAGCAAACAGTTTTGACTGGGCTGAGTGGGAACTGTGCTTCCGCAGAGGTAGGTGGGCCAGCAGGCCAGAGGTGGATGAACGCAATGCCCTCGTTTGGGTGTAGGGACTGATCAGAGCCTGAAGGTACCATCAACCATAGACCAACACACCAGCCACACCACACCACTCTACACAGTACCATCAACCCTATACAAAGTTACCATGGGTTGTGACTGCAGGCTATACATAGTTACCATGGGTTGTGACAGCAGGCTATGCATAGTTACCATGGGTTGTGACAGCAGGCTATGCATAGTTAACATGGGTTGTAACAGCAGGCTATGCATAGTTACCATGGGTTGTAACAGCAGGCTATGCATAGTTAACATGGGTTGTAACAGCAGGCTATGCATAGTTACCATGGGTTGTAACAGCAGGCTATACATAGTTACCATGGGTTGTAACAGCAGGCTATGCATAGTTACCATGGGTTGTGACAGCAGGCTATGCATAGTTAACATGGGTTGTAACAGCAGGCTATGCATAGTTAACATGGGTTGTGACAGCAGGCTATGTATAGTTAACATGGGTTGTGACAGCAGGCTATGTATAGTTACCATGGGATGTTGTGACAGCAGGCTATGTATAGTTAACATGGGTTGTGACAGCAGGCTATGTATAGTTACCATGGGATGTTGTGACAGCTTGTTACATTCCAGTGTCCTTCCAGTTTTACAGACCACACTGTGTTGTGTGTACCTTGGTTATGCACAGTTCACTGAGGTCACGTCTGGCCATTTGATTTCCAGCCCTGTGCCGAAAACACACTCTAATATTTGTTCTTTACCCAGGGATTCCAAGCACTGTACACACATTATGATTAATATACATTTAGCTTGTTCAATGTAGCCAAACCATACATGTCTTATTGTATTAGAGGGTGGAACTAGAGTCAGGGGAACCATTCAGTCCTATAGGTAAAGGAGATTGTTCCTTACAATACAGTAGTAGGTCTCCCTCCATATGATTTCTCCTGTTCTTCCTACATACCATGTTTCCCATGGTCAGGATGCAATCAACTGTGATATCCTGTATGGTAAATCTCACTTTCAGCACTGTGTGTGCGTGTGTGTGTGTGTGTGTGTGTGTGTGTGTGTGTGTGTGTGTGTGTGTGTGTGTGTGTGTGTGTGCGTGTGCGTGCGTGTGTTTGTGGATCTTGGCACGATGAGGAGTTGGCTTGTCACTCAACCACACTGCCATGTTGTAAATTCTGGTTTTCAGAGTACAGGGATCCCAAGGCTATCTCAAGGCCTCCTCAGCCCCTAGGAAGAATATGGTCACGTAACATTATAATTCCCCTCTTAGAAATGAACCGTGCCTTCTTCCAGTCTTCCAGTTAAATACCCACTGAACATGTTAAACAACCACCTCTCAGTGTAAAGGCAGTGTCTTAACTTATTCTCTTCAAGCATCATTTAATCTGAAAGCGAGAGAGAGAGAGAAATAGCGAGAGAGCGAGAGAGAGAGAAAACTAGAGAGAAGAGAGAGAGAGAGAGAGAGAGAGAGAGAGAGAGAGAGAGAGAGAGAGAGAGAGAGAGAGAGAGAGAGAGAGAGAGAGAGAGAGAGAGAGAGAGAGAGAGAGAGAGATGGATAGAGAAAGAGAGATGTACCTGGGTGGCCCATGCTGCCACTTGTCAATTCAATTCAATTCAATTTAATTTAAGGGCTTTATTGGCATGGGAAACGTATGTTAACATTGCCAAAGCAAGTGAAGTAGATAGTAAACAAAAGTGAAATAAACAATAAATATTAACAGTAAATATTACACTCAGAAGTTCCAAAATAATAAAGACATTTCAAATGTCATATTATGTATATATACAGTGTTGTAACAATGCGCAAATAGTTAAAGTACATAAGGGAAAATAAATAAACATAAATATGGGTTGTATTTACAATGGTGTTTGTTCTTCACTGGTTGCCCTTTTCTTGTGGCAACAGGTCACAAATCTTGCTGCTGTGATGGCACACTGTGGTTTTTCACCCAGTACAGAAGGGGGTTTATCAAAATTGGGTTTGTTTTCGAATTCTTTGTGGATCTCTGTAATCTGAGGGAAATATGTGTCATACATTTGGCAGGAGGTTAGGAAGTGCAGCTCAGTTTCCACCTCATTTTGTGGGCAGTGTGCACATAGCCTGTCTTCTCTTGAGAGCCAGGTCTGCCTACGGCAGCCTTTCTCCATAGCAAGGCTATGCTCACTGAGTCTGTACATAGTCAAAGCTTTCCTTAAGTTTGCCTAATTTGATTTTGTACGTTTGCCCACTGACAAAGAAATGATCAGTCTATAATTTTAATGGTAGGTTTATTTGAACAGTGAGAGACAGAATAACCACAACAAAATCCAGAAAAACGCATGTCAAAAATGTTATACATTGATTTGCATTTAAATAAGGGAAATAAGTATTTGACCCCCTCTCAATCAGAAAGATTTCTGGCTCCCAGGTGTCTTTTATACAGGTAACGAGCTGAGATTAGGAGCACACTCTTAAAGGGAGTGCTCCTAATCTCAGCTTGTTACCTGTATAAAAGACACCTGTCCACAGAAGCAATCAATCAATCAGATTCCAAACTCTCCACCATGACCAAAGAGCTCTCCAAGGATGTCAGGGACAAGATTGTAGACCTACACAAGGCTGGAATGGGCTACAAGACCATCGCCAAGCAGCTTGGTGAGAAGCGATTATTCGCAAATGGAAGAAACACAAAATAACTGTCAATCTCCCTCGGCCTGGGGCTCCATGCAAGATCTCACCTTGTGGAGTTGCAATGATCATGAGAATGGTGAGGAATCAGCCCAGAACTACACGGGAGGATCTTGTCAATGATCTCAAGGCAGCTGGGACCATAGTCACCAAGAAAACAATTGGTAACACACTACGCCATGAAGGACTGAAATCCTGCAGCGCCCGCAAGGTCCCCCTGCTCAAGAAAGCACATATACAGGCCCGTCTGAAGTTTGCCAATGAACATCTGAATGATTCAGAGGAGAACTGTGTGAAAGTGTTGTGGTCAGATGAGACCAAAATGGAGCTCTTTGTATATTTTATCATTTCATTGAGGATACCATCAACACCACAGGCATTTTTGGGTTGGAGGGTTTGTATTTTGTCCTGTAGTTCATTCAATGTAATTGGAGAATCCAGTGGGTTCTGGTAGTCTTTAATAGTTGATTCTAAGATTTGCATTTGATCATGAATATTTTTTTGCTGTTTGTTCTTTGTTATAGGGCCAAAAAGATTGGAGAAGTGGTTTACCCATACATCTCCGTTTTGGACAGATAGCTCTTTGTGTTGTTGTTTGTTTAGTGTTTTCCAATTTTCCCAGAAGTGGTTAGAGTCTATCTATCCAAAATGGAGATGTATGGGTAAACCACTTCTCCACTTCTCCAATCTAGTCTTTCTGACATGCTGTTCCTTCTTTTTCTGTAGTGTATTTCTGTATTGTTTTAGTGATTCACCATAGTAAAGGCGTAGGCTCAGGTTATCTGGTCTCTATGTTTTTGGTTGGATAGGTTTCTCAATTTCTTTCTTAGGTTTTTGCATTATTCATCAAACCATTTGTCACTGTTGTTACTTTTCTTTGGTTTTCTGTTAGAGATTTTTAGATTTGATAGGGAAGCTGAGAGGTCAAATATACTGTTTAGGTTTTCCACTGACAAGTTTACACCTTCACTATTACAGTGGAACGTTTTGTCCAGGAAGTTGTCTAAAAGGGATTGAATTTGTTGTTGCCTAATTGTTTTTTGGTAGGTTTCGACACTACTTTCCTTCCATCTATTGCATTTCTTAATATTATTTAGTTCCTTTGGCTTTGATGCCTCATGATTGAGTATTGCTCTATTCAAGTAGACTGTTATTTTGCTGTGGTCTGATAGGGGTGTCAGTGGGCTGACTGTGAATGCTCTGAGAGACTCTGGGTTGAGGTCAGTGATAAAGCAGTCTACAGTACTACTGCCAAGAGATGAGCTATACGTGTACCTACCATAGGAGTCCCCTCGAAGCCTACCATTGACTATGTACATACCCAGCGTGCGACAGAGCTGCAGGAGTCGTGACCCGTTTTAGTTTGTTATGTTGTGGTAGTTGTGCCTAGGGGGGCATATGGGGGGTGGGATGCTGTCACCTCCAGGTAGGTGTTTGTCCCCCTGTGTGCTGAGGGTGTCAGGTTCTTGTCCAGTTCTGGCATTTATGTCGCCACAGAGTAGTACTTGTCCCTGGGTCTGGAAATGATTCATTTCCCCCTCCAGGATGGAGAAGCTGTCTTCATTAAAGTATGGGGATTCTAGTGGGGGGATATAGGTAGCACACAGGAGGACATTTTTCTCTGTTGAGATCATTTCCTTTTGAATTTCTAGCCAAATGTAAAATGTTCCTGTTTTGTGTTCCTGGTCAGTGTCCCTGTCTCAGCATCACTTCCTCTCTGTGTTGATGTTCTCCCTACCTTCCTCTGAAAGATAACACATTGACAGCTAAATTGTGAATCATCTGTGTGTGTGTAACAGGGTTAGTTATGTTTCCACTTGCCACTGCAGAAATATTCATTCGATGTTTATGTATTCCTATTGGTTGGCTGAATTTACATATCAATAAGGTGTTATGCCATTGGTTACACTTGCAGATAAGCGGAGATCGCTAGCCAATTCTTCCCAGTCTGATATTGAAATGCAAGCGGTAGGTCACGTTCTGAAATACTGGATTCTATTTTCATATTTACAATGTGTACGAGTTCACTATGTACATGTCCTGATGTATATACAGTGCATTCTGAAAGTTTTCAGCCCCTTTGACTTTTCCACATTTTGTTACGTTACAGCCTTATTCTAAAATTATTATTTCTACAGCCATCAACATACTGTTGTCCTCCACAGCTAATGTGCTTCCTTGTGTCTACCATCAGAATAAACACCAATCAACTGGGATCGCTGGCTGGACAGTTCTTGTCTTCGTGGGACATCCGTGTGTGTGTGTGTGTGTGTGTGTGTGTGTGTGTGTGTGTGTGTGTGTGTGTGTGTGTGTGTGTGTGTGTGTGTGTGTGTGTGTGTGTGTGTGTGTGTGTGTGTGTGTGTGTGTGTGTGTGTTGGTGTGTGTGTGTGTGTTGGTGTGTGTGTGTCTCCTAAACCTGTTAGAGATATCATCTGTCTGTCAAGATGGATTCTCCTCAGATGGAGCAGCCATCCCAATCTGATGACTTTGAGAAAAGTTACTGTTTCAGGTAAAAGATGTGCCATGGAAGGACTACTCTAGGACAAAAGCAGTTAACTCCTCTCAACTCAAGTTAGTATCAAGTCAAGTCCATCTTCCTGCCCTGCATTTAGTGTCTCAGTGGTGTAGTGAGGTGTTGTGATAACCATCATTTGCTGCCACTGGATCTCTGTTGAAACAACTCCTCTAGTTTAGCTTAGACCTATAATATGCCTCACTCTGCCTGCATCCCAAATGGCACCCCATTCCCTATATGGTGCACTCATTTTGACCAGAGTCCTATGAGTCCTTGTCAAAAGTAGTGCACTAAATAGAGAACAGGGTTCCATTTGGGATGCACACTGCGCCTGCTTCAGATGTCAGGTCAACATTTTAATTAGGTCTGTAAGGACTGGCGCTGTAGAGATCATTATGGTCTCAGCTAGCCCTTCAAAGACACAACAACATTAGTCTGGACGCCGTACACTTCTGTAGCTCAGGGCCTACCTAAAAGACCTGCCTTAAAGACCTGCCTAAAATACCTGCCTTAAAGACCTGCCTTAAAGACCTGCCTAAAATACCTGCCTTAAATACCTACCTTAATACCTACCTTAAAGGAGTTAAAGCCAGTAATGCTGCCTCTTTACCTCTCCACACCCAGTTTGAAACAGAAAAACACACCAAAACAAGCTCTTTACTGTCTGACACCTGCCCTGCACTCAGGACCATAATGAAGATGTTGCTGTTTCTTAATGACAGACCAAAGGGCTTGCCCGACCACCTCAGCACTCTGGAGGAACCTAGCCCTAACTTTAACCCTCTGCTGTTGACCATGATTCTCTCTATACTAACTTCACTCGGTAGAGACAGACCTACCCCTAACCTTAACCTTAACCCTCTGTTGACCATGATTATTTCTAACATAAACCCAGGGGTCATGAACCAGGGTCATGGCCTGTCACCTGGCCTCGCATCCTGCCCTAGAACCATGATTCTTTGCACTGCTTGGTTCTGTACTAAGGTTGATTTTCTCTGTACAATGGATCTGTATAGTAAAAGGTCAAATTAACCAATGAACAAAACAAAAACAAAGGTCATGAACACATGTAGGACACAGATCTATAATGTTCTATGTCTAACCATGGTCAGATAAAGTTCTATAGTGGTCTATGTCTAACCATGGTCAGACCATGCCAAAGTCTACCATCCAAAGTCTCTGTAGGTAAATTACCCGTTGTTATATGTCCAAGCTGGTCACTGTCAAAGTTCACCACCTCATATCAGTGTCATTAGGGGTCATTAGGGGTCGTTAGGGGTCATTAGGCTTCACAGGTCACAGCCCTGGGCGAAATGTCTTTGTTAGCTTCCCTGCAGGTCTGCATTGAGCCAATTACTCCTCAGCTGGCCTATAGGAGGACCAATATGGAGAGAGAGGGAGGAGGTAACACCACTGTCACTACTCTGTAGGAGGACCAATAGGGAGAGAGAGGGAGGAGGTAACACCACTGTTACTACTCTGTAGGAGGACCAATAGGGAGAGAGAGGGAGGAGGTAACACCACTGTTACTACTCTGTAGGAGGACCAATAGGGAGAGAGAGGGAGGAGGTAACACCACTGTCACTACTCTGTAGGAGGACCAATGGGGAGAGAGAGGGAGGAGGTAACACCACTGTTACTACTCTGTAGGAGGACCAATGGGGAGAGAGAGGGAGGAGGTAACACCACTGTCACTACTCTGTAGGAGGACCAATAGGGAGAGAGAGGGAGGAGGTAACACCACTGTTACTACTCTGTAGGAGGACCAATAGGGAGAGAGGGAGGAGGTAACACCACTGTCACTACTCTGTAGGAGGACCAATAGGGAGAGAGAGGGAGGAGGTAACACCACTGTCACTACTCTGTAGGAGGACCAATGGGGAGAGAGAGGGAGGAGGTAACACCACTGTCACTACTCTGTAGGAGGACCAATAGGGAGAGAGAGGGAGGAGGTAACACCACTGTTACTACTCTGTAGGAGGACCAATAGGGAGAGAGAGGGAGGAGGTAACACCACTGTTACTACTCTGTAGGAGGACCAATAGGGAGAGAGAGGGAGGAGGTAACACCACTGTCACTACTCTGGGACATCAAACAGCAGGACCAGACGAATGCAGGACAATGTCATCCTATAATGTTGTTGTTGTTGTTTTCATAAAGCACACAACATAACAGCTTTTGCTACATGTAAATGGTGGGGTTGCTGGGATCCGACCAGTTACACACACGACACAACACATCACCTTCGTTATAAAAACACAAACAGCACAAACAGACTTCACCTTGAGTGAACTCAGCGAAGAAGTTGAGTATTTTACATCATGTTCCAAGGATTCAACTCTGATTCACTATCCTCCTGGTATATGTTTCACGTGCTAGCCAGCTAGATACACTTGAACTGATGTGGCCTTCCTGCTTCTCTGTGAGAGGGCATACCTTTCATTGTAGAGGGATTAAGAGAGAGAAGTCTGCGGATGTGAGGATTCATCCAGGCTGATTTAAAAGCGTCCAGAGACTCTTCACTGCTCCAGTGCTGCTGCAGGTTCTAGAAGAGGGTATAGAAGAGGGGAGGAGGGAAGGAAGGAAGGAGGGAGGGGGGAAGGAGAAAGGAGGGAAGGAAGGAGGAGGGAAGGAGGAAGAAGGGAGGAGGGAAGGAGGGAAGGAGGGAAGGAGGGAAGGAGGGGAAGGAGGAAGGAAGGAAGGCAGGAGAAGGTGGGAAGGAGGGAAGGAGGGAAGGAGGAAAGGAGGGAGGGGGGAAGGAGAAAGGAGGGAAGGAAGGAGGAGGGAAGGAGGGCGGAGGGAAGGAAGGAAGGGGTAAGGAGGGAAGGAGGGAAGGAGGGAAGGAGGGAAGGAGGGAAGGAGGGCGGAGGGCGGAGGGAAGGAGGGAAGGGGTAAGGAGGGAAGGAGGGAAGGAGGGAAGAAGGGAAGGAAGAAGGAAGGAAGGAAGGAAGGAGAAGGTGGGAAGGAGGGAAGGAGGAAGGAGGGAACGAGGGAAGGAGGGAAGGAGGGAAGGAGGGAAGGAGGGAAGGGGGAAGGAAAAAAGGAGAGAAGGATAAAAGGAGGAAGGAAGGAGGAGGGAAGGAGGGAAGGAGAGAGGGAGGGAAGGAGGGAAGGAGGAAGGAGGGGAGGAGGGAAGGAGGGAGGAGGAAGGGAGAGGGGGGAGGGGGGAGAGAGAGTTGAGAAGTACCTCAGAGATGGTTTCAGAAATGCTTGGGCTAAAATGTTTTTGAGAAGGGAGGTGTTATGATTACCCAGTATTAGAACCCAAATGCAGACAAGTACACCAAGCCAGAGAAGGTTTAACAGGTTTATTTAAAATGTCAATAGTCCAGGTTTCCAATAATAGGGGAAGAGCAAGTCCAGGTTACAGGGAGGGTAACAGATCCAGGTCAGGGCAGGTGTGGTACCGTAATGTCCTAGTGTCCGTGGTGAGTCCAAAAGAGAGGTCCGGTAGTGGAGAGCAGGATGGTGGTGGCAGGAGTGAAGCGGAGGCAGGAGTCAGGTTCCAAATATCTGTGGCACAGGAGAAAAGTAAATAGAACAGGCCAAAACACAAAGAGCAAAAATAAACAGGTTGAGTCGGCAGCGAGACTAACATGGTCGTCTTGACTATGATCTGACGATGAGTGGTAAGTTTGACCGGGTCTTAAAGGCTGAGGTGATTATGGTGAATGAGCTGCAGCTGGAACCCTGACTCCCGCACACCAGACTTCACTCCTGCAATCAAGGACAGACAGAGGGGAGGGAGAGAGCAGAGAGAGAGCTACCTAGCAGCAGTAGGCCTAACAGTACCCCCCCCTCTACGGACGCCACCTGGCGGCCGACGGGGTTTATCGGGATGTAACCTATGAAACTCTCGGACCAGGGCAGGATCCACAATGAAGCTCCTGGGCACCCAGGAACGTTCCTCAGGACCATAACCCTCCCAATCCACCAGGTACTGGGAAACCACGACCCCGGCGGCGAACATCCAGAAGTCGCCGGACAGTGTAGACCGGACCCCCACCCACGATCCTGGGCGGAGGAGGGGGACGAGAGGGCGGGCACAGAGGGCTAACCGACACAGGCTTAATCTGGGAAACATGAAAGGTGGAATGAACCCGTAGGGAGGCAGGAAGCTGTAGCTTAACCGCGCAGGGGTTAACAATAGACAGTATCTTGAACGGTCCTATAAAACGAGGCGCCATCTTCTTAGACTCCACCTTCAATGGAAGGTCCCGTGACTTCAGCCATACCTCTTGACCAGGAGAGTAACCGGGGAGCCTGGGACCGGTGACGGTTGGCTTGCCTCTGCATGTACGCCGAGCTCGGGACAGAGCTACCCTGGCCTTCCTCCAGACCTTGAAGCAGCGGCGCATGTGGGACTGCACCGAGGGTACCGCCAGTTCCCTCTCTTGAGAAGGGAACAGGGGAGGTTGATAACCCAGAGCACACAGAAAAGGAGACAAACCAGAGGAAGCGTTAGTCAAGGTGTTATGAGCATATTCCACCCAGGGGAGCATGGAGCTCCATGACCCAGGGTTAGACCCTGTGACACAGCGAAGAGCGGTCTCCATCTCCTGGTTCGCTCTCTCGGCTTGCCCGTTGGTCTGGGGGTGATATCCAGAGGACAGGCTGGATGTAATGCCCAAAGCTTTACAGAAAGCTTTCCACACCTGGGAGACAAACTGGGGACCCCTGTCAGAGACAATATCCGTGGGTAGACCATGAGAGCGGAACACATGTTCAACCAAAATATCAGCCGTCTCTCTGGCAGTGGGCAGTTTAGGTAGGGCCAAAAAATGAGCGAACTTAGAAAAACGATCAATCACCGTAAGAATTACAGTCTTTCCAGACGAGGGGGAAGTCCAGTGACAAAATCCATAGCGATATGCGACCAGGGCGGCTGGGTATAGGTAGAGGTCGTAGATGACCAGCGCTGGCCTGGGTGGAGTTCTTACTTCGTGCACATACCGTACAAGCAGCAATGAAGGCTCGAGTGTCCGCCTCCATCGTGGCCCACCAGAACTTCCGTCGCACAAAGTCAAGGGTCCGCGAAACTCCAGGGTGACAGGTAAGGGGGAGACGAGTGAGCCCACTGAAGTACCTGGGAGCGAGCAGACTCAGGGACAAACATCCGGTTAGGAGGACCCCTCCCAGGGTCAGCTTGATGATGTTGAGCCTGTCTAACAATCCCCTCGATGTCACATGTGACGACCGCAATACTGCAGGTAGGAGGCAAAATGGGTTCAGGGTTACTACCAGTATCAACAGCCGAATGAACACGAGACAGGGCGTCAGGCTTGACGTTGCGTGACCCAGGACGGTAAGACAGAGAAAAATTGAATCTCCCAAAAATAGTGCCCACCTGGCTTGACGGGGGTTGAGCTGCTTCGCTGACTGGAGGTAAGCCAGATTCTTATGATCCGTCCAAACGATGAAGGGTTGTTCCGCCCCCTCCAACCAATGTCGCCACTCCTCGAGAGCCAGCTTAACGGCGAGCAGTTCACGATTGCCAACATCATAATTCCTCTCTGCCTGAGAAAGTTTCCTTGAGAGAAAAGCACAGGGATGCAGTTTGTTATCTTCAGGAGAACGCTGTGACAACACCGCACCTACCCCAGTGTCGGATGCATCCACCTCCACGACAAACTGGCGGTCGGGTCCGGCTGCATCAGAATGGGAGCCGAGGCGAAGCGATGTTTCAGTTCTTCGAACGCTGATTCGGCCCCCTTCATTCCAAGCGAACGGTCGTGAGATGGAGGTGAGAGCGGTGAGTGGCGCGCAATGCGGCTGTAGTCCTTGATGAACCTCCTATAGAAGTTCGCAAACCCCAGAAATCGTTGAAGTTGTTTGCGGGTAGAGGGGGCTGGCCAGTCCGTGACAGCAGAGATCTTAGCTGGGTCCATCCGCAACTCCCCCTGAGCGATGATGTAACCCAAAAAAGAGGTCTCAGACACATGAAATTCACATTTCTCCATCTTCACAAACAGTTTGTTCTCCAACAACCTTTGCAACACCTGGCGCACATGCAGTTCATGTTCCTGGGAGGACTCTGAGAAAATCAAGATATCATCCAGATAGACAAAAACAAACCGATTCAACATGTCCCGAAGGACATCATTGACTAGTGCCTGAAAAACAGCAGGGGCATTAGACAACCCAAAAGGCATAACCAGATACTCAAAATGTCCCAAGGGTGTGTTGAAGGCAGTCTTCCATTCATCACCTTTACGAATGCGCACCAGGTGATACGCATTTCGTAGATCCAGTTTCGTAAAGATGGTAGCACCATGAAGGAGGGAAAAGCAGAATTAATCAAAGGCAGAGAATACTTGTTCTTAATGGTGATGTTGTTAAGTCCACGGTAATCAATACAGGGTATGAGGGTCTTATCCTTCTTAGCAACAAAAAGAATCCCGCTCCTACAGGTGACGAGGAAGGACGCATAATACCTGCCGCCAAGGAGTCCCGAATGTAGTTCTCCATAGCCTCCGTCTCCGGCCGGGAGAGATTGTACAGGCGACTGCTGGGGGGCGGGGCTCCTGGCTGGAGGTCAATGGCACAGTCGTAAGGCCGGTGAGGAGGAAGAGAAGTAGCTCTGTGTTTGCAGAAAACGGATGCCAGGTCATGATACACGTCAGGAACATTAGAAAGATCCATGGACTCCAGTGGAGGTCGAGGCACAGTACTGGCAGGAGTCAGAGCAGAACACAAACAATTCACATGACAAAATGTGCTCCATGAAACAATTCTACCTGTCACCCAATCAATGTGTGGATTGTGTCTTATGAGCCAGGGGATACCAAGGACCAGAGGGTCTGTGGGCAGTCGATAATATGGAATTGAATGTTCTCCTGATGATTTCCGACACTCTAAGACAAACAGGAACAGTCTGATGGGTAATATGGGTCAACAATTGTCCATTCAGACCCTTAGCCTGCAGCGGACAGTCCATAGGAACAGTCTCCAAATCCATTTGTTGAGCCCACTCTCTATCCAAAAGCTTTCGTCTGCACCAGAGTCAATCAGCGCACTAACAGAGAGATTCTGGAACTGCCACTGGAGGGATGCCTGGAGCAGAATGCGGGGAGAAGAGGAAGAATCCGCTGCTCGGCTCACCAAAACTTCTCCCATTAATGATGAGCCGGCCCTTTTCCCCGGACGAACTGGGCAGGAAGGAACGAAATGACCAGCTTCTCCACAATACAGGCAGACCCGAGCCTGAATGCGACGTGCACGCTCCTCTGAGGACAACCGTGCACGACCCACCTCCATGGCTTCGGGTTCAGTGCTCCTCGTATCGACTCGGGGAAGACACGGCTTTCTCCGTAGGGAAGATGCGGGGAGGAGTTTGTTGATGACAGACAGGTTGCTTGGAACTAACACTCCTCCCGGCGGCGCTCCCGAATCCGATTATCCAACCTGATGGTGAGTGAAATAAGATTATCCAGCGTAGGCGATTCATCATATGACACCAATTCATCTTTTAAAGTCTCAGACAAAGCATTGATGAACACTCCTTGTAATGCCTCGTCATTCCAACCACTCACTGCTGCTAAAGTCCGAAACTCCACTGCCATCTCCGCCACACTGCGAGCCCCTGCCGAAGAGAAAACAACCGTTTCGCAGCCTCCTTGCCTCGTACGGGGTGGTCAAAAACCTTCCTCATCACAGTGGTGAAGGCAACGTAAGCGTTGCAAATGTCCGACTGACTCTCCCAGACCGCGGATCCCCAGGCACGAGCGGAACCGCTAGTAGAGTTGATAAGGTAGGCAATACGGGCTCTTTCTGAGGCGTAGGTGAGGGGCTGTTGTTCAAACACTAACGAGCATTGAGTCAAAAAATCGCCACAGGTTCCCATGTTCCCGTCATAGCGCTCTGGAGCAGGAACAAAAGGCTCTCTGATCTGGGCTGAAGGGGTAGTAAGGGCAGACACTTGATTGGTGAGTAATTGAACCTGATTAAGCAGCACCTGACTGTCCTCAGCAATCGTCTTAAACAGGGTATCATGTTGGCCAAGTAAAATGCCCTGATTGGCTATGGCAGTCCAAATTTGAGTGCACTCTGGGGTGGTATCCAAGCTACTGTCTGCTGGGTTCATGATGGTCAGATCATACTGTTATGATTACCCAGTATTAGAACCCAAATGCAGACAAGTACACCAAGCCAGAGAAGGTTTAACAGGTTTATTTAAAATGTCAATAGTCCAGGTTTCCAATAATAGGGGAAGAGCAAGTCCAGGTTACAGGGAGGGTAACAGATCCAGGTCAGGGCAGGTGTGGTACCGTAATGTCCTAGTGTCCGTGGTGAGTCCAAAAGAGAGGTCCGGTAGTGGAGAGCAGGATGGTGGTGGCAGGAGTGAAGCGGAGGCAGGAGTCAGGTTCCAAATATCTGTGGCACAGGAGAAAAAGTAAATAGAACAGGCCAAAACACAAAGAGCAAAAATAAACAGGTTGAGTCGGCAGCGAGACTAACATGGTCGTCTTGACTATGATCTGACGATGAGTGGTAAGTTTGACCGGGTCTTAAAGGCTGAGGTGATTATGGTGAATGAGCTGCAGCTGGAACCCTGACTCCCGCACACCAGACTTCACTCCTGCAATCAAGGACAGACAGAGGGGAGGGAGAGAGCAGAGAGAGAGCTACCTAGCAGCAGTAGGCCTAACAGGAGGAGTTGGGAACAGGTCCCTCTGAGACACTTTCAGAATGGCTTGCACTAAAATGAGGGTGGGTTGGCTGGGACTCAAATCAATCAAATCAAATTTTATTGGCCACATGCGCCGAATACAACAGGTGCAGACATTACAGTGAAATGCTTACTTACAGCCCTTAACCAACAGTGCATTTATTTTTAATAAAAAAAGTAGAATAAAACAAAAAAGTGTTGAGAAAAAAAGAGCAGAAGTAAAATAAAATAACAGTAGGGAGGCTATATATACAGGGGGGTAACGGTGCAGAGTCAATGTGCGGGGGCACCGGCTAGTTGAGGTAGTTGAAGTAATATGTACATGTGGGTAGAGTTAAAGTGACTATGCATAAATAATTAACAGAGTAGCAGCAGCGTAAAATGATGGGGTGGGGGGGGGGCAGTGCAAATAGCCTGGGTAGCCATGATTAGCTGTTTAGGAGTCTTATGGCTTGGGGGTAGAAGCTGTTGAGAAGTCTTTTGGACCTAGACTTGGCACTCCGGTACCGCTTGCCGTGCGGTAGCAGAGAGAACAGTCTATGACTAGGGTGGCTGGAGTCTTTGACAATTTTGAGGGCCTTCCTCTGACACCGCCTGGTATAGAGGTCCTGGATGGCAGGAAGCTTGGCCCCATTGATGTACTACCCTCTGTAGTGCCTTACGGTCAGAGGCCAAGCAGTTGCCATACCAGGCGGTAATGCAACCAGTCAGGATGCTCTCGATGGTGCAGCTGTATAATTTTTTGAGGATCTGAGGACGCATGCCAAATCTTTTCAGTCTCCTGAGGGGGAATAGGCTTTGTCGTGCCCTCTTCACAACTGTCTTGGTGTGTTTGGACCATGATAGTTTGTTGGTGATGTGGACATCAATGAACTTGAAGCTCTCAACCTGTTCCACTACAGCCCCGTCGATGAGAATGGGGGCGTGCTCAGTCCTCTTTTTTTCCCCTGTAGTCCACAATCATCTCCTTTGTCTTGGTCACGTTGAGGGAGAGGTTGTTATCCTGGCACCACACGGCCAGGTCTCTGACCTCCTCCCTATAGGCTGTCTCATCGTTGTCGGTGATCAGGCCTACCACTGTTGTGTCGTCGGCAAACTTAATGATGGTGTTGGAGTCGTGCCTGGCCATGCAGTCATGGGTGAACAGGGAGTCCAGGAGGGGACTGAGCACGCACCCCTGAGGGGCCCCCGTGTTGAGGATCAGTGTGGCAGATGTGTTGTTACCTACCCTTACCACCTGGGGGCGGCCCGTCAGGAAGTCCAGGATCCAGTTGCAAAGGGAGGTGTTTAGTCCCAGGATCCTTAGCTTAGTGATGAGCTTTGAGGGCACTATGGTGTTGAATGCTGAGCTGTAGTCAATGAATAGCATTCTCACGTAGGTGTTCCTCTTGTCCAGGTGGGAAAGAGCAGTGTGGAGTGCAATTGAGATTGCATCATCTGTGGATCTGTTGGGGCGGTATGCAAATTGGAGTGGGTCTAGGGTTTCTGGGATAATGGTGTTGATGTGATGCATGACCAGCCTTTCAAAGCACTTCATGGCTACAGACGTCAGTGCTACGGGTCAGTAGTCATTTAGGCAGGTTATCTTAGAGTCCTTGGGCACGGGGACTATGGTGGTCTGTTTGAAACATGTTGGTATTACAGACTCAGTCAGGGACATGTTGAAAATGTCAGTGAAGACACTTGCCAATTGATCAGCACATGCTCAGAGTACACGTCCTGGTAATCTGTCTGGCCCTGCGGCCTTGTGAATGTTGACCTGCTTAAAAGTCTTACTCACATCGGCTACGGAGAGCGTGATCACATAGTCATCCGGAACAGCTGGTGCTCTCATGCATGCTTCAGTGTTGCTTGCCTCGAAGCGAGCATAGAAGTGGTTTAGCTCGTCTGGAAGTCTTGTGTCACTGGGCAGCTCGCGGCTGTGCTTCCCTTTGTAGTCTGTAATCGTTTTCAAGCCCTGCCACATCCGACGAGCGTCAGAGCCGGTGTAGTACGATTCAATCTTAGTCCTGTATTGACTCTTTGCCTGAGGTTGGAGCTAGGTGCGTTCAGAAATGCATGCACTTAAAGGGGGAAGAGGCAAGGGGTGTTAGGGGGGTCCCTGGGGCCGGTCGTCTAGTGGGGGGGTCTAATGATAACAAATGAGCGAACGAGGTCAAGGTTCAGGGGGATCGACATCAAGGCTCAAGGATCCCCCCACCTTACACACACACACACACACACTCTGACACCCCCCCGTAAGATTGATGAGTCCTCAGTGATACAGGCCCAGAGAGAGGCCATTTCTCAGTATCACTTACCCACAGAGGCCTCTGAACCCTGAGGACAGCTAAACTAGCCGCTAGCAGCAGACCTGGGTTCAAATACTATTCAAACCGTTTCATATACTGTGAGTGTTTGCTGCGTTTACCTCGGCCAGCCTGGAGGACCAGGCGGGTGGATATTACAACAGTTGGGACTTTTCTATAGGTTCCATTGCAACAGGCTAGCTCGATCAAGCACAGAGGAAGTCTTTTAAATGATTTCGAATAGTATTTGAACGTAGGTCTGGCTATCAGCTAGTGGTGTGCTGCCCTGCCTCTGCCCCAGTCCACCTGTTGGCCCATTAGGTCTTAATGGACCTGGTAATGTAGAGGCCTGGGACCTGGGGACACGTTGACTTGACTGGAGGAATGAGGCTGGATACAGACAGTAAATACCAAGGTTAAGGAAAGCTACTGCATCCATGACTAGAGTAGCACCACTACGTCTGCCTCCACAGTACTTTAATGCCTTGTGTTTAGGAAAAGTAATAGATGAAGGATGAAGGCTGGATACAGACAGTCAACACCAAGGTTAAGAAAAGCCACAGCCAGCCATTAGACTACCAGACTAACACAGATACTACTGCCTCCTATGCTTGTGTCATAGGACCCCCAATAGACTGGGAGGAGGCTAGATAGACTCGCTGTTCTCTCTCTTGCATTGACATTTAGAAAATACCTGTTCTCTCTCTTGCATTGACATTTAGAAAATACCTGTTCTCTCTCTTGCATTGACATTTAGAAAATACCTGTTCTCTCTCTTGCATTGACATTTAGAAAATACCTGTTCTCTCTCTTGCATTGACATTTAGAAAATACCTGTTCTCTCTCTTGCATTGACATTTAGAAAATACCTGTTCTCTCTCTTACAGTGACATTTAGAAAATACCTGTTCTCTCTCTTACAGTGACATTTAGAAAATAAGAAGATTGGCTCTGGATTGAACCTGATGTTGTCAGAACTTGACTGAGGCTCTGATAAAGTGTCAGCTAGAGGGGATAAATTCACCAAGTAGCTGAATGACTGGGAAGCTCAGAGATGGCGCGTGTTTACAGTTTTTTACGATTGCTTACACACTAAAATTTAACTTTTCCCACAATTAGCAAAACCTTACACTCAAGGAGCAAAACACAAGGCTAGATTTGAGAACTGTAAGCACATTGTCAGCTTCACACTATTTGCAAAACATTACACACAGTGATTTGCAAAACACTAAACACACTTGTATACATCAGACACATATGTATATCATTATGTCACTTCCTTGCAATTCCAAAGCACTGACTGTCAAATTACCACACCTATGAGCCAATCTGTTAAACACAGCCATCAGGTGCACTAACACATGAATGCTGAATTGTAGACACACCAATCAGGTTTAAGCACTATAAAAATGCAGCAGGTAGGTTCACCTGTCTTCAACCAAAATGGAAGGAGTCAGAAGAAGAGTGAGGGTGAGAGGAGGAGAACACAGAGGAGGAGAAGGAGGTAGAGGAAGAGGCAGAGGCCGAGCCAGAGGTCGAGGAAGACCTGAAGCAGGAGGAGAATGTGCACAAAGAAGAAGAGGACCAAACTTATCAAATGACATTCGTGCAACACTAGTAGACAATGTTGTGAACCACGGATTGACGCTGAGGGAGGCTGGACTGAGAGTTCAGCCAAATCTTAGCAGATATACAGTGTCATCTGTCATAAGGACTTTTCGACAGGAAAACAGGTAAAAGAAGATCTGTCTACAGTTACAGTAATCAGCCGCTTATTGTATGCGCCATATCAGCACTTGTGATACCCCTTCCTGTGACATTGTACAGTAAGTTACATGTATTATTCTCTACATAGGATTGAGGGTCAGGAACAACAAGGAGGAAGGGGGCCCATATTCACGCAAGAACAAGAGAGAGAGATAATAAACATGGTTTTGGCCAATAATGCTATCAGGCTCAGAGAACTACAAGCCAACATTATCGGTGACCATGCCATTTTCAATAATGTCCATCAGGTCTCTCAGTCAACACTGTCACGCATCCTGAAAAGACATCAGGTTCAAATGAAACAACTTTATCGAGTGCCTTTTGAGCGGAATTCAGAGAGGGTCAAACGGCTGCGGCATGAGTATGTGGAGGTTTGTATTGTTCACTTTAGCACTGTGATGTTGCATACTGCACACATGACTTTTTTACATTGACTGTATACTAGCCCTATCCTGAACTACACAATCTTGTCTTTCACTGTATTTCAGAGAGTTTTGCAGATGGATGCTGAGGAAATCCTGCATGAATTCATATATATTGATGAGGCAGGGTTCAACCTCACAAAAGCAAGAAGGAGAGGCAGAAATATAATTGGCCACAGGGCTATAATCAATGTCCCAGGGCAACGTGGGGGTAACATCACCCTTTGCGCTGCCATTTCACAGCATGGGGTTCTCCTCCGTCATGCCAAAATGGGCCCTTACAACACACCTCACATTCTCACATTTTTGGACCGATTGCACCACATCGTCACAGCAGGTAATGAAATGCACCAGATGCAATACACTGTCATCTGGGACAATGTGTCATTCCACCGCTCTGCTTTGGTCCAGAACTGGTTTCAACACCATCCACAGTTGACAGTACTATACCTTCCACCATACTCTCCGTTTCTAAACCCTATCGAATAGTTTTTCTCTGCATGGCGGTGGAGGGTTTACGATCTCCAGCCCCAGGCTCAGGTACCCCTCATTCAGGCCATGGAGGATGCCTGTGACCAAGTCGACGATGGATTCGACATTCAAGACGGTTCTTCCCGCGTTGTCTTGCTAATGAGGATATTGCTTGTGACGTTGATGAAATTCTCTGGCCAGATCCAGCTAGGCGAAGAGATAATGTATAGTATGTTTACTGTAGTATTTTCTGTGCAATATTGTCAGTTTTTTTCAGATTAATTTTTATGTTGTTGTTATTTACTGTAATTGTAACCTGTACTGGATACAGTATTTTACGTTTGTCTGTTTGCTGAGCTAACAGTGTTATGCACACTACTGTAGTAGCATGAAAACTGGGACATGTTTTGTTGTGATTCTCCATGTTGACTGATTTGGGTATATGGAGAGAAATAAATGATATTTTCCTCAGTCTGCAGCATTGGTCTTGTGTAGTGTTTGTATAGTTGCACTTTCTCTGTGTACTTCATTTACAGTACTCTAATCACTGAGAATTAGACTTGCCAAAAGTGTTTTAGGTTAGCAACAGCAGTGTGGAACTGGTTCAAAAACATTGAAGTCATATGAAATGTGTGTGTTTCATATGGTAACAAAATATTGTTTTTATGAAGTCGTGTATAGTTTTGACAAAAGTGTTCCATTTTGCAAATTATCTGAAGTGTTGTGCTACTTTGGTGTAGGGTTGTGCTAATTGTGTGTAGTGTTTTGACAAACCGGGCCCTGTTTTCAAAATTGTGCTTAAACAATTGAAAAAAACTGTAAACGAGGTGGAGGTTAAAGGATGTTCAGTGGTATCTGAAGCAAGGCTGTCCTCTACTGGAGAACAAACACATAACAGCAAACAGGGTATTAAAAACACAAAGAGACACACACACACACACACACACACACACACACACACACACACACACACACACACAGTCACATAGAACCACACGGACTAGGTGGGGTTATTAAAAATGTAGAGTTTAATATATTTATTCTTGACATTCTGATAAGGATTGCTGTAGGCTTCACAGCACACACTGACTGTGCTCCACTTTATATGCTAAGCAGAGTAAGAGGGGTGGGCGGGGCTTAGCGTTGTGAAGGCGGGGCGTGGTGGTGGTCTTGCCGAGCGGGAGGGACAGCAGGTTTGTTTCTACACTACTTGTGAAAAGCAGAAGAAGGAAGGAGGCAGTACATCCAATGCGCAACAGCTCCCGTGAAGGTGAAGATGCCCCTAGGTACAGGATACTGATCTAGGATCATCTTCCCCTCCCCCATTCCTAGCATTAACCATAAGTGGGGGAAATGTTAAACTGACCCAGTATCAGTGTCTAAGGGCAACTTCACCCTACTCCATCTCCAGGGCAACAACCATTCCTCTTTCACCCCATGACCCCCTCATCATCATGACCTCATCATCATCTTGAGCAATCAAAGCACATCAATCTATTTCCACATTTCATCTATAATATCACATTGCATTTTGTAGGTGCCCCTACAATAGTTGATAACTATATCCCTAAAAAGACAGTGATTGACATGACATGGTCACATTTTCCCCTCTTTCCATAATCAGAATAAACCCCGAAAACTAAATGTAAACAAGTTGATCTGTAACAGCAAAAACGACTGGCTGAACTGACATGAGGTTTGGTGTTGGTGGTTAAAACAGACTGGACAAACTTTTTAAGTAATTTTTTTTAGCAGACGCTCTTATCCAGAGCGACTTACAGTTAGTGAGTGCATACATTATAATTTTTTACTTTTTTCATACTGGCCCCCCGTGGGAATCGAACCCACAACCCTGGCATTGCAAACGCCATGCTCTACCAACTGAGCTACATCCCTGCCGGCCATTCCCTCCCCTACCCTGGACGACGCTGGGCCATTTGTGCGCCGCCCCATGGGTCTCCCGGTCGCGAACCAAGATCTCTAGTGGCACAGCTAGCACTGCGATGCAGTGCCTTAGACCACTGCGCCACTCGGGAGACCTCAACCCCAAACCTCATGAACTGACATGAGGTTTGGGGTTGGTGGTTAAAACAGACTGGATGAACTGACATGAGGTTTGGGGTTGGTGGTTAATACATTAATATATACTTAGAAAGACACCCCTGCCCTGCATCGTCACAGAAAATGTATGAAGCCAGCACAGACAGTAAACCCTTTATAACACAAACAATTCAATTATACGCTCATAAATTCAAAACATAAATAACCAATGTGAGGGCACTTGCAAATTGTCATACTGTATAATCACCACAACTATCAATATAACTCATTATTTATCACCAAGATCTTCATAAACATCGTAGTTTATTGAGAAGAACACATACTGACTGAGGCATACCGTACAACACTGCAGGGGTAGTATTCAATCGGGATTCACACCCCCATAGGGGTCCATGGAGGTACTGCATGGGTCCATGAAAATACATATTTTAATGTTTTTATTAATATTGCTAGCAACAACAGATTAAACTAATGTTTTATTACATACAGTACCTATAGTAGAAAATAGAAGAATGTTTTCTTTCTAATGATGTCAACTTTATTTCTCAACTTCTAATATTGAGCAAATTACACGCATTGGAGCTAATTACATTCACTGGAGTTTCTGACATAGGCTTTGAAAACGCACCCGCAAGTACCAGTCAAGGCAAGTGCTGCTGGATAGGGTTGGGGTAGGTTGGGGTCTTTACTGTAGGGTAGGGTGGGGGTAGGGTGGGGGTAGGTTGGGGTCTTTACTGTAGGGTAGGGTGGGGGGTAGGGTGGGGGTAGGTTGGGGTCTTTACTGTAGGGTAGGGGTGGGGGTAGGTTGGGGTCTTTACTGTAGGGTAGGGTGGGGTAGGTTGGGGTCTTTACTGTAGGGTAGGGTGGGGGTAGGGTGGGGTAGGTTGGGGTCTTTACTGTAGGGTAGGGTGGGGGTAGGTTGGGGTCTTTACTGTAGGGTAGGGTGGGGGTAGGTTGGGGTCTTTACTGTAGGGTAGGTTGGGGTTGGTCTGGTCTTTACTGTAGGGTAGGTTGGGGTTGGTCTGGTCTTTACTGTAGGGTAGGGTGGGGGTAGGTTGGGGTCTTTACTGTAGGGTAGGGTGGGGGTAGGTTGGGGTCTTTACTGTAGGGTAGGGTGGGGTAGGTTGGGGTCTTTACTGTAGGGTAGGGTGGGGGTAGGTTGGGGTCTTTACTGTAGGGTAGGGTGGGGGTAGGTTGGGGTCTTTACTGTAGGGTAGGCTGGGGTTGGTCTGGTCTTTATTGTAGGGTGGGGGGGTAGGTCTGGTCTTTACTGTAGGGTAGGGTGGGGGTAGGGTGGGGTAGGTCTGGTCTTTATTGTAGGGTGGGGGGTAGGTCTGGTATTTACTGCAGGGTAGAGTCGGGGTAGGGTGGGGTAGGTCTGGTCTTTATTGTAGGGTGGGGGGTAGGTCTGGTATTTACTGTAGGGTAGAGTCGGGGTAGGGTGGGGTAGGTCTGGTCTTTATTGTAGGGTGGGGGGGTAGGTCTGGTCTTTACTGTAGGGTAGGGTGGGGTAGGGTGTTTTTTTTTACTGTAGGGTAGGGCGGGGTCTTTACTGTAGGGTAGTGTGGGGTAGGGTGGGTTTTTTACTGTAGGGTAGGGTGAGGTCTTTACTGTAGGGTAGGGTGGGGTAGGGTTGGTTTTTTACTGTAGGGTAGGGTGGGGTCTTTACTGTAGAGAGGGTGGGGGTAGGTCTGGTCTGTTTTTGACTCTGAGGTTATTAAAGTAATCAACATAATTGCACTTTGATTGAGAAAATGTATGTCCTGTTGTGATGTCATACCAGCTGTCTGTGACTGTTCTCTCCCAGCAGTCCTGGTGGTCGTTTAAAAGACCCAGACTAAGCTCAGATAACAGGCTGAATGTTTCATTTCCAATGTTAGGCGTACACTGTGTCAAATACAACTGGGTCGTTCCACGGAAAGAGTGCCTTTTGCGCCCCTTGGATATTTTAAGTAGAAATTGTGCACCAATATTGAATATTAAAAGCCTCTTATGTTAAATGAAGTGTCCTTTAATATAGACCACATGGAGAATTTAATACATTCACCATTTTTGCATGTCCCTCCATCAACCCTGTGTCACTTGTAGGAAGATTTTAACCCATTTAATGGCAACATTTCTCCAAGTTTCACCATCATTGTAAAGCCTTAGTTTAATTTGTTACTTTGACAAAGTCATTTCTGAAGATTATTATTATGTGATTAGTGATTCATTTACATCTGTCCCTAAGTTTTAAGGTCAAGCCTGTTATATGAACTGAAGTCTCGTTTTAATATGGTGAAACTATTCCTTTTTAAATATTTTTGGGAAAAGAAACATTACACATCTAATAGTCAAATCATAGAGTAAAAGCTGGTTCTCCTCTTTTTGACTATTTTCTCGTGTTCGAGCATAACACCATGTTACCCATAGATAGACAGGCTTGAAATGTTTTAACAATTTCAATTTGTTTAAGCTTACATTCAATTCCCTCCCTGTTGCACACAACAAGCTTCCATTCCGCCTGTCACAAGGGGATTTATGGCTGATTTAAAAAGAAATCGTCAACCCTATTATGGTCAACCCTGTTACTTTATTTTGCACGGAATAGGCACTTACTAAAGTAATGTTTTTTATTTAACCTCTTGAGATGGGGAACATGTGTTTTCTGTTCATATCGAGTTTGTTTTGAGTAAACAGGTTAAGTGTATAAATGAATGATTGACTTTTTAAAATATGGCTTTTTTGACCGAGCATTTCTTGGTGTTTTACTCAGGGGCCCCACCAGAACAGTAATATCTTTCTTCATTCATGTTGCTGCAGCGTCACATGTCTGTTGTGTTGTTGTGTGTGAATCTGATAATAATCGTGTGCAGGGGACAAAAATAAACATCACATTATTTATCATATTATTTCTCTACACATCATAAATATATCATCACATATATTAATATATATATATAATGAAGATTTGCCTTTACATTACGCTTTATCTCTTAGGTTTATACACATATTTATGTACAGTTCTTTGTATTTACACTATAGGGTCGAAGATCACAGAGCCTGAAATACAGATCCTGAACTACAGATCCTGAACTACAGAGCCTGAACTACAGAGCCTGGACTAAAGAGCCTGAAATACAGATCCTGAACTACAGATCCTGAACTACAGAGCCTGAACTACAGAGCCTGAAATACAGATCCTGAACTATATAGGTATAATGGTATAATGTCACTCCCCAGTCTGAAAGGTATGATGTCACTCCTCAGTCCTCAGTCCTCCTCTAATGTCACTCCCCAGTCTGAAAGGTATGATGTCACTCCTCAGTCTGAAAGGTATAATGTCACTCCCCAGTCTGAAAGGTATGATGTCACTCCTCAGTCCTCAGTCCTCAGTCCTCCTCTAATGTCACTCCCCAGTCTGAAAGGTATGATGTCACTCAGTCTGAAAGGTATGATGTCACTCCCCAATCTGAAAGGTATGATGTCACTCCCCAGTCTGAAAGGTATGATGTCACTTACCAGTCTGAAAGGTATGATGTCACTCCTCAGTCTGAAAGGTATGATGTCACTCCTCAGTCTGAAAGGTATAATGTCACACCCCAGTCTGAAAGGTATGATGTCACTCCTCAGTCCTCAGTCTTCCTCTAATGTCACTCCACAGTTTGAAAGGTATGATGTCACTCCCCAGTCTGAAAGGTGTGATGTCACTCCTCAGTCTGAAAGGTATGATGTCACTCTCCAGTCTGAAAGGTATGATGTCACTCCTCAGTCTGAAGGGTATTATGTCACTCCCCAGTCTGAAAGGTATGATGTTACTCCTCAGTCCTTAGTCCTCCTCTAATGTCACTCCCCAGTTTGAAAAGTATGATGTCACTCAGTCTGAAAGGTATGATGTCGCTCAGTCTGAAACATATGATGTCACTCCTCAGTCTGAAAGGTATAATGTCACTCCCCAGTCTGAAAGGTATGATGTCACTCCCCAGTCTGAAAGGAATGATGTCACTCCTTAATTTGAAAGGTATGATGTCACTCCTCAGTCTGAAAGGTATAATGTCACTCCCCATTCTGAAAGGTATGATGTCACTTAGTCTGAAAGCTAAAATGTCACTCCTCAGTCTGAAAGGTATAATGTCAATCCCCAGTCTGAAAGGTATGATGTCACTCCCCAGTCTGAAAGGTATGATGTCACTCCTCAGTCTGAAAGGTATGATGTCACTCCTCATTCTGAAAGGTATGATGTCACTCCCCAGTCTGAAAGGTATGATGTCACTCCCCAGTCTGAAAGGTATGATGTCACTCCTCAGTCTGAAAGGTATGATGTCACTCCTCAGTCTGAAAGGTATGATGTCAATCCCCAGTCTGAAAGGTATAATGTCACTCCCCAGTCTGAAAGGTATGATGTCACTCCCCAGTCTGAAAGGTATGATGTCACTCCCCAGTCTCTGTGAGCACAGCTCTGCTATTGGATCCAGAAAGGTTTTAAGCAATAAGGGGGCTTCATTTTGGGGACATTAATCAAATGGCTAGTTAGTATTCCGGACCCGACTCTTAAAGATATTTGATGTTCATCATTATTGTCTAATGATACAGGTTGACAGTTTAAAACCCTTCTGATAACAACAACAATGCACTCTGAGTTCTATTCCAAAGACATTCTAATACTGTGCTGGTGAAAATATGTGCATGAATTCATCTTTAACCCTGTACAAATAAATTATTGCTACTTATAAAGCAATCCTACAGATGTCTCTTAACTGTGTATCAAAGCATATATTTGTGTCGGCCTATAGGACTATGTGTACGTGGGGGAGAGGTGGGAAGAACAGGGACTGGGGGCCAGGGGTGACACACAATCAGGGCTGGGGTCCATTCCATTTCAATTCAGTCATACAGAAAGTAAACAGTTTACTTCCTGAACTGACTGAATTGAAAAGGAATCGACCCAAACCCTGCCCAGAATAGGGTTAGTTATGCATTTCATGCTGCATTCTTCAAAAGACTCTGTTCATCATCATCTCTATAGTGTGCAGAAAACTAGGACTAATAACTCTCTCATCATATTACCCTGTTAGGAATACAGTACACTACACACACTGACCCTGAAGACCCATTTTACCCACATATCTACACAACCAGTCAGACCCACTTTATCCACATATCTACACAACCAGTCAGACCCACTTTATCCACATATCTATACAACCAGTCAGACCCACTTTACCCACACATCTACACAACCAGTCAGACCCACTTTACCCACATATCTACACAACCAGTCAGACCCACTTTACCCACACATCTACACAACCAGTCAGACCCATTTTATCCACATATCTACACAACCAGTCAGACCCACTTTACCCACACATCTACACAACCAGTCAGACCCACTTTACCCACACATCTACACAACCAGTCAGACCCACTTTACCCACAGTCAGTGCCACTTTTCCCACACATCTACACAACCAGTCAGGTTACGAGTTTCCTTCATTTAGGGTCAGGCCAAACTGTTTGTGAGTATGCGATGCATGTATTGCAATTTGAGTGCAGGCTTTTCATATAAGGAAAAAAAAAAACGTAAAAAGTCACAAAAAATACTGATCACTGTTTCAACAAAACAATACGGTAGTATCCACAAAGCAAAAATAAAATATAATACTGAACATGGCATTAATACTCCTCCATATAATCCATATGTCTTCTTCCCTCCAAAGGCAACTGGTCCTCCTCTATATGGCATGTGGTGCGTTATTGAGTTTACTTGACTATTTGCGTAGTATTTCTAAGAGATGAGTTTTGCTTGCAGCCTGTAGGTATAGCACAATGTGAGGGGGGTTCAGTTCTGGAGTTCCAGGTGAAAGGTCAGGTGAGCATTGCGGTGTAGAAGAACAAGCCATGTTGTTTGTGTGTTTGTTTGTTTTGTCTGGGAGCATCGTGGCAGTGCGGTGTGAGCGAGCGTTACAGTCTTACAGTGTGTACAGCTAGCTAGCTGTATGTTGGAGCGCCATGGTGCCAGCCTTGCCTTGCCTTCCCGGGGCACGTCCGAGTTTTGGGCGAGCTCTGATGATGTCACATCATAGGGCTGTCTCAGGGTAATTATGTCATAAGGTGGTGTCCTGGGGTTCGTCCTCCTCAGGCACGGCGTAGGGGTCGTGGTCGGGGTTATCGTCTCCCCCTGGGGGAGGAGAGTATGTCACCGCTCCATAGCGCCTGCAGGGGGCAGCACCGCTGAACTCATCGATGAGGCTGTCCAGGTTCACATTGATGGAGGGGATTTCATAATTGAAGTAATCTAATGATGGCATGGTTAGCGGGTTGGCATGGTGGGCGTGGCGACAGAGGTGGAAAGTGATTATTATGGTGTCGTGGCGGAGGTGGTGGTGTTGAAGAGAAGCATGAAGAGGAGGAAGTGGAGGAAGAGGAAGGGGAAGAGGAAGAGGAGGAGGAGGAGGAAGAGGAGGAAGAGGAAGGGTAGGAGGAGGAGGAGGAAGAGGAGGAGGAGGAGGAGGAAGAGGAGGAGGAGGAGGAAGAGGAGGAGGAGGAAGATGAGGAGGAGGAAGATGAGGAGGAGGAGGAGGAGGAGGAGGAAGAGGAGGGAAGAAGAGGAGGAGGAGGAAGAGGAGGAGGAGGAAGATGAGGAAGAGAAGGAGGAGGAGGAGGAGGAGGAGGAGGAGGAGGAGGAGGAGGAGGAAGAGGAGGAAGATGAAGGGTAGGAGGAGGAGGAGGAGGAGGAGGAGGAGGAGGAGGAGGAGGAGGAGGAGGATGAAGAAGGCGTATGGTAATGATGGTGGTGATGATGGTGGTGATGATGGTGTGTAAAAAGGGAAGAAAGCAGAAAGGAAATTCAGTTTTTTGAGTCTGAAAAAACAGCATTGTGTTGTTGTTGTTGTTGTTTGAAGAAAGCAGCAGCAGGTAACTATGTTGGTCTCTGACACATTCTACACAGGGAGGTATTCATACTGTGTTACTGGTCTAGTAGTAATAACACCAGAGACCTCTGGAGAAGCTAGGTCTATAACAGGACACAGGTCCTTTGTGCTGCTGCCCAAAAAACAAGTTTCCAAAATTATTTCACAATGACACAAAACGTTAAACACGTTTACAACAATGACCAGATTACTGTATTGACCAGAGGGAGAGCAGTAAAACAGATGGAGCACTGAGCAGGAGGCGATGCTGTCAGAGGGAAAGCATCAAAACAGATGGAGCACTGAGCAGGAGGCGATGCTGTCAGAAGGAAAGCAGTAAAACAATGGGTCTGTCCTGAAGCCATGGGTCTGGGATGGGGGTCACCTGGGGGTTACCTGTGAGCCCACACACCTGTCCTGTAGCAGGGGCGATGTTTGTTGGCATGGGGATGGTGAAAAAGGGGCAAAGCGTTAAAGATGGACCTTCGGAGGAAGTGGCGGCATCTGCAATGGTGAGCGCTGCAGTGTACGTGGTGCGCTCTGGGAAGTCTGTAAGCCATGCATACAGTACGTACAGTCTGAACAACAGCATGCCGACTACAGTAACACCAACAGAATGGGACAACTTGCTAGCGTTAGCATGGCTGATACAGTAACACCAACAGAATGGGACAGCTAGCTAACGTTAGCATGGCTGATACAGTAACACCAACAGAATGGGACAGCTAGCTAGCGTTAGCATGGCTGATACTGTAACACCAACAGAGTGGGACAGCTAGCTAGCATTAGCATGGCTGATACAGTAACACCAACAGGGTGGGGCAGCTAGCTAGCATTTGAATGGCTGATATTGCAACACCAACAGAATGGGACAGCTAGCGTTAGCATGGTTGATACTGTAAACACCAACAGAATGGGGCAGCTAGCTAGCGTTAGCATGGCTAATACTGTAACACCAACAGAATGGGGCAGCTAGCTAGCGTTGGCATGGCTGATACTGTAACACCAACAGAATGGGGAAATTACCTAGCGTTAGCATGGATGGCTGATAGCTAGCTGTTTAGCTAACAGGTACAGGATGTACAGTATGTATGTATGTTTGAAGCAGGCTGCAGGAGAACCCAGAGGCAGCCACAGCTCCGGGCGAGGCGGGCGGAGCGGTGAGAGATGGAGCGTAGTATGATAACGTTGCGGGCGGGGTCAGATCTGGCTTACCCTAAAAGTCCCCCTCACACTTAGCCCACACCACACTGACTCCCCAGGCCTCACACGGCTGGTACACAACATAGTAGCAGGTAGAGCAGAGCAGGGGAACAAGAGAATCATGAATAGAACACAGGGACACAGAGAGAATGACTGGTACTGATACTGATACTGACAGATAGAACAGAGAACCTCATAGAATATTACAATTAGATTTCTATGGAACACCTCAGATCATAATTATGACATCAGACAAGAAGTAAGCCTATCTGAGTGACCACTTCTTCAATAAGCCTTGTTTCTGCTCTCTTGCCAACTCCTTATGGAATCGCTTGACAATGTGCAATGGGGTTGGCAAGAGCACAAACAGGTCTGGGACCAGCCTAGAATAAGCCATGTTTGTCCTGAGAGAGTGGACTTGTTGTTGAAGTAAGCATAGAATGACTAGAACAGACATTCCTTTTTCAAGTCAACATTCCATGATGAATGGAACAATGTCGGCTATATTCATGGATTGCACGTTGCGTCCCAATTTTGTTAGGAAGATTTTCTTGAGCCCTGGTGCCCGACTAAAGGTTTTACTCAATGCATTGTCAATGGGCACTGATGAAGATTTAGTCTAAAGTCCATTATACTGGCTTGGAAACCCAATGATATTTAAAAAGGAGACAAGCTATTAGTAGGAAAACCTTTTCTTATCATTGTGATGTAGCCAGATTGAAGATTGAGGGACAGTCCTGGATTTTAGCTAGCTAACGTTAGCATTGCTAGAAATGTTTGACGAACTTTGATAGCTAATGGCAATATTATCATCTCTCTAAAGTGAATTTGATGACATCATAATGATGGCAAAGTTGTTTCCTACTAATTATTTGATGACTTGAGCAATGTCGTCATATTTCCAGGCCACTATAGTGTAATCTATAGTGTACTTTCGACGAAACAGTCATTAGCCTCCGTTCAGAATGACTGGGCATCACTCCACTTTCAAGCACCACAATGGCTGAGGCGTTCATAGAACGTTCATAACAACGCACAGCACAACACGACCAAGTGACGTAGGCGCAACCCGTGAACTGAATGTACCCATGAGTACACTGTCAAATTGCCGTGGTCTGAGGGGGTTTGTCTGTTCTAGTCATTCTATTTCTATGCTTGTAGCCTGGGACCTACCTAGCTCTGGCGTACTGTATGAGGGATAAACAGAGAGGAAGCACATGATGAATCTAATGGAAACTTCCATACAAGCAGGACATCGCTATGCTTCCCTGATGTTTCCTCACAATACTTAGAAACATCAGCACATAACCCAAGCAATGGATACATACTGTGGTTTCCTCTCTACAATGTGCAACAAAATCCTAATATTTACAGCATATTGTTCTTCTCAGACCACTGCGTCTGTCTGACTAAATAAAGGCCACCGTTATTCAATAATACATTATTTTATAGAATGGGTGAGTCAGTAGCGATAGGATCCTGATTTCCCTAGTCCTACTAGCTACACCTGTCCACCGTCTCCATTGGACAGTGCCACAGCCAGTCTGAGAGTGGGACGCGGCTGCATCGTCCCTGACCCCACCTGTGATGGTTGGGGCGGGGGTGGTGGTGTCGTTGCCGTGGTTACGTGATCATCATGTTGTTTACCTGTGGACATGCTCTCCCCGGGGGACAGTCTGTCCAGGATGCCCTGCTCCAGGGGCCCAGGGCCAACAGGGGTGGCCCCCGGCGGAGGGACGGTGGGCGGCTGAGGAGGGGGCAGGCTGGGCCTCTGGCGGGGCTTAGGGGTGGGCCGAGACTTGCCCAGCGTGCCGGTCAGAGAAGGGGGGGAGGACAGGGACCCCAGGGACCCCAGGGAGCCACAGAGAGGGGTCTGACCGGGGGAGGAGGCCCCTAGTCCTCCAGGGGCCTGTGGGGGACCGGCCAGTCCATAGGGGGAGGGGGTGCTGGGAGGGGTGGGGGACAGGCTGACCGGTGACGGCTGACCTGTGGACTGGTCCGAAATCCCACCAGAACCACCCGACTGGCCGTATCCAGCTGGAACCTTTGGAGGGACAGGGGCCAGCTTCTTAGAGCCTAGAGACAGAGAAGAAGAGAGTTAACATTAACATGAATATCTAAAGTAAATGAACACATCTAAAACTAAGCCTACCTTTATACCAGGGGTTGGAACTGGTTCAGGGAACACAGCCGAAAACCGGAAAACAACAAAATTATTAGAGGAACAGAACCCGAACCGAAAACAAAAGTGACCTATACTGTTCCGGAACAGAACCGGTATTTTAAAAGCATGGGAACCGGTTAATAAAGTTATTTTACATTCCAGGTATTTTTTCCCAGTCCCACAAAAATCGCAACAAAGCGCCTATGCAAAGACCTCACTCTGTCACTCAGAAACTTCTTCCAGCTTCTGACTGCCAGCTAGGAATCTCTGCCAGTGGGTGTGCGTGTGTAGGCTACCTGCCCCTCCCCCTCTGAAGCATAGGTTACTGTAGCCTACTGACCATGTTACAAGTGTAATTCAGAAATTAAGGAGAGATGTTTAATTAGAGAATAATTGATTGACTTTTTCAATGCTAGTTAAGGATACTATAGTTATCAAGTTTCACATTGGATTTATTAATTACAAAAAGGTAAGATGTGTTTTAATTCTAGTGCTGCTCTGCACAAACAAGCTTGTTAGCTAGCTAGCTAAAGTTTGCTCTGTTCCAAAGTTAAAACAACTCTGAAGTTCAAAGGCATTCAAAGTTCTTCCATAGAAGCCTCTCCTCTGTCTGCATAATTCTGTGAGCCCAATTCAGATAATGCATGTCATAACAAGATGGCCAGCGCTTCAAGGCAAGCTTCATCCATCATCTCTCGCTCTCTCCTCACCCTCAACATTTCAGTTGCATCTTGCGCCCTACACTGACTGGCAGCACAGTGTGTGTGCTTGTCTTTCATTATGATTAAAGTCGATCTGGATAAGAGCGTCTGCTAAATGACGTAAATGTAAATGTAATAAACCATGCTGTTACGGCAAAATACAATTTGCTCTTAACGACTTTCCTATACAGATTAAATCACTTACTCGCTCTACAGCAAGCTTCTCTATCCGCACTGATTGGTGAAGTCATTTAATGTTGAGCTAAATGTAAAAAGGAACAGAAATTAACAATATAAACCGTTACTTTTTTTTTGTTCGAAGCAGTTCAGAACTTTATTTTGCTGGTCAGAACAGTGGAACGGAACGAAAAAAATAATGGTTCTGTTCAGAACAAAACGTTTGGAAAATAATTTTGGTTCCAACCCCAGCTTTATACAGTAAAACAAATTGATATCAACATTTTGATAACAAACAAATTCGATTAGACATGTATATTACATTAAGCCTACTCCTGGGCAAAAAAAAATCATGCTGAATGGAGAATCTCCATGGAACGTGTTTAGGGCTTAATCTAAGAACAGACTTAATCTGGATCCTTCAAAAAAATTAAATAATCATACATTTGCTGTATAGGTTAAACGAAAATAATCCAAAGATATTGATCCGACTGTGATGTTGAACCGCTGACCTTTGCGCAGGGTGTGTGGGCTGTGTTCTGTGGAGTGGGGCGACTGGCTGCAGCTCTGCTGGCCAACACCAGGGGGCACCATCGGACCTGCCACCTGCACCCCCTTGTGACCAATCACTGGAGAGCTCTCCTTACTCCTTAGTGTACTGGTGAAGGAGAGAGGATGTTAGTGTTCTGCTGTGTCTGCTTTCACTGTCCACTTATAGATAGATGTCAAACTACATTGTAGCATAATCGCTACATAAATGTCCTTCTTCTTCATTTATTTGACCTTTATTTTAACAGGGACCATTGAGACCAAGGTCTCTTTCACAAGGGAGCCGTTCTTAACTGTCATCATCATCATCATCATCATCATCATCATCATCATCATCATCATCATATAACCATAATCAATGTCAGTGGTCTCCAACCTACTAAATAGTATCTGGATCGTTGTGTTGCTGCAGTTACTGACTGGTAATTATAATAATAGCTAGCTCCCATCATATCAGGCCTTCAACACCTATATCACTAGAGAGTGTGTACTTTAGAGGGTATAGGAGTCACTAGAGAGTGTGTACTTCAGAGGGTATAGGGGTCACTAGAGGCTGCCAGTGTGAACAGTATAGGGGTCACTAGAGACCGTCAGTGTGAAAAGTATAGGGGTGTGTGTGAATGAGGAGTCATGGAGGGGGAAGGGAACGTCCAGGCTGCTTCTGAAACACTGACATAGTTTACGTCCCAAATGGCACCCTATTCACAATATAGTGCACTACTTTTGACCAGAGCTCTATGTCCCCTTGTCCAAAGTAGTGCACTGTGTAGGGAATAGGGTGCCATTTGAGACTATGACATATAATTGGTATAATGGTTCCTGATGCCCTGCCATGTCTAGTGGTGTCGACTCTACTGGAATGGTTACCCAAACTATCTGCACTGACCTGATGCACACTCACTAGACTATATATACACACTCACACTCTCCATTGCCACTCCCACACAAAACCCACACACATTCACATACATTACATATGCACACACACACACACACACACATAACACACACACACATACTGACACAACACAAACACACATACACACACACTATTACACTCATCACATGCTGCTGCTACTCTGTTCTTTATTTTACTCTTATTATTATCTATCCTGATGCCTAGTCACTTTACCCTGCCTTCATGTACATATCTACCTCAAATACCTTATTATTATCTATCCTGATGCCCAGTCACTTTACCCTGCCTTCATGTACATATCTACCTCAAATACCTTATTATTATCTATCCTGATGCCCAGTCACTTTACCCTGCCTTCATGTACATATCTACCTCAAATACCTTATTATTATCTATCCTGATGCCCAGTCACTTTACCCTGCCTTCATGTACATATCTACCTCAAATACCTTATTATTATCTATCCTGATGCCCAGTCACTTTACCCTGCCTTCATGTACATATCTACCTCAAATACCTTATTATTATCTATCCTGATGCCCAGTCACTTTACCCTGCCTTCATGTACATATCTACCTCAAATACCTTATTATTATCTATCCTGATGCCCAATCACTTTACCCTATCTTCATGTACATAGCTACCTCAAATACCTTATTATTATCTATCCTGATGCCTAATCACTTTACCCTATCTTCATGTACATAGCTACCTCAAATACCTTATTATTATCTATCCTGATGCCTAATCACTTTACCCTGCCTTCATGTACATATCTACCTAAAATACCTGGTACCTCGGCACATCGAATACAAATACAATTTGATTTGATTTGATTTTGGAGATTGGAGAGAAACTGCCAGAAACAGAGAAGGGGGAAATTCAAGTCAACAGCCAGGTTAGTCTACCTGCTATACAGAAGTCTTGAAATAGTCATGTTATAGAATAGTGTTATTATGAAATAGTCCTGTTATAGAATAGTTATATTATGAAATAGTCATGTTATAGAATAGTGTTATTATGAAATAGTCCTGTTATAGAATAGTTATATTATGAAATAGTCATGTTAAGGAATAGTTATATTATTAAATAGTATTTTATAGAATAGTGCTATTATTAAATAGTCCTGTTATAGAATAGTGCTATTATGAAATAGTAATGTTATAGAATAGTTATATTATTAAACAGTATTTTTATAGAATAGTGCTATTATTAAGTAGTCCTGTTATAGAATAGTGCTATTATTAAATAGTATTTTTATAGAATAGTGCTATTATGAAATAGTCCTGTTATAGAATAGTGCTATTATGAAATAGTCCTGTTACAGAATAGTTATATTATTAAATAGTATTTTTATAGAATAGTTCTATTACAAAATAGTCCTGTTATAGAATAGTGCTGTTATTAAATAGTATTTTTACAGAATAGTTATATTATGAAATAGTCCTGTTATAGAATAGTGCTATTATTAAATAGTATTTTTATAGAATAGTGCTATTATGAAATAGTCCTGTTATAGAATAGTTATATTATGAAATAGTATTTTTATATAATAGTTATATTATGAAATAGTGCTGTTATAGAATAGTGCTATTATTAAATAGTGCTGTTATAGAATAGTTGTGTTAAATTGTGAAATTCTTTCAACCGCCAGGGTTCTAGCTGAGAGTCTTGAAATATAATCTGTTGTGCAATATAGTCCTGTTATAGGTGTGCTGCTGTATTTGGAGGACAGGATGGTGACTGTGGATTGCTGAGCCTGAACTCCCCACTCCCAGGTCATTGGATGGTGACTGTGGATTGCTGAGCCTGAACTCCCCATTCCCAGGTCATTGGATGGTAACTGTGGATTGCTGAGCCTGAACTCCCCATTCCCAGGTCATTGGATGGTGACTGTGGATTGCTGAGCCTGAACTCCCCATTCCCAGGTCATTGGATGGTGACTGTGGATTGCTGAGCCTGAACTCCCCATTCCCAGGTCATTGGATGGTGACTGTGGATTGCTGAGCCTGAACTCCCCATTCCCAGGTCATTGGATGGTGACTGTGGATTGCTGAGCCTGAACTCCCCATTCCCAGGTCATTGGATGGTGACTGTGGATTGCTGAGCCTGAACTCCCCATTCCCAGGTCATTGGATGGTGACTGTGGATTGCTGAGCCTGAACTCCCCATTCCCAGGTCATTGGATGGTGACTGTGGATCCCAAGAGACATCACTTGAGCACAAGATGTGGGTCTTCTATTCCCCAGAAATAAATCCTGAGCAGTGTTCGAATACTCATACTAACCACACTAACCGTGCTATTTGTGACGTAAATTGAGTATGTAGTATGCTTATTGGTCATAGTATGGATATAGTAGTTAGTATGGCCATTATGCAATTCTTCCGAAAATGGACGAGGCTTCACAACGTTTTCAGATTTGAAGAAAATGGCGGAAAATATGCAGCCGAAGTCCGACGTGAACAGATACAAATTCATTGCTTTAACTAATAATGTTGAAGAAAATGTTGAGGAATGACTTTTCAAATAAGTTACGTTACACATTATGTTGGCTGACAATTTGTTAGCTACGCTATCCTTACAAACCGCATAGCATTACAGCAGTATGTACCGGTATGTTAGCTAGTTACCTAACGTTAGTTGGCTACTAATACATCAAACTTGCCAGGCAGTATATTAACTATATGCTATCTAACTAACTACCCAACGTTTATTGACTTGATTATTCACGTCATTCTTAGCTAAGTGGTATATTCGTTGTGCGTTCTCAATGGACATTGTTAATTCTGGCTATCAACTCTGATTTCATAGCACTCTCGTCTGAGTGTGCCAGAGCGCAGAATAACTGATGGATTTATGAATGCTCAACACCCGTTGAACATTGGCAAAACAATTGTAATTAAATTGTTGCCAGCAGCACAGTTACAGTCACCAACGCTCTGGATAACATATAAACAGCCTAACCAGCTCTGCTAGGGCGAGTAAAATGGTCAGAGTGAGGTGTTCTCTCATTTGTGTCTGGAAGTAGCTAGCAAGCTAGCCAACGTTAGCCAGTTAGCTTGGGTGCTTGACTGCCGTTGTGAGGTCAGAAGGCTCGGATCAACCCTACTCCTCGTCAGAGCATCCAGTGTGACAACGCTCTGGATTTGCGCACTCTGAGCGCACTCTGGCACTCCAGATTGAATTTACGAACACACCCGAAATCGTAAAATGTCTAACTAGTCATTTGTTATGCTAACAAGCTAGCAAGAGGTTGCATAGCAACAGCATCAACTTCCGCTAGACAGGTGAAGCGCTAGTACGCTCAACTGAAAGGATACCGTTCGTTTACAGTATACTAAAATGAACTAATAGTATATAGTATGTAGCATATACTCATTAAGTATGTAGTATACAGTATGTTAGTATGGGTATTCGAACACAGCTCTGGTCTTCTGATTGACTTCCTGGTCTTATGATTTACTTCCTGATTTTCTGATTGACTTCCTAATCTTCTGATTGACATCCTGATCTTCTGATTGACTTCCTGGTCTTCTGATTGATTTCCTGGTCTTGTGATTTACTTCCTAGTTTTCTGATTGACTTCCTGGTCTTCTGATTGCCTTCCTGATCTTCTGATTGATTTCCTGGTCTTCTGATTGACTTCCTGGTTTTTGATTGACTTGATATAGTAAACAATTATGAGTTTGGAATCTCCAAAAGTTGTGTATCAGTTGACCAGGAAAACTTTCGCTACGATTTAGTAAACTACATTAGTAATACATTAATATGCTTGTAGAAAAAAATATATGCAGTGTTATTCATGTATTTATTTATTTTCTATTCTACACCAGCCTCTACTGCGCTCTCTGCAAAAGGCAGTAACATCCTCAGTTGCTAGGCAACCCCCTGGAGAGACATCCCCCGGCAACATGAATGTTACAGATTCTGAGATATGGGATTGGAGACCAGCAAAAACACAAAAATATGAGTCAGCAAGATAAAGGACATGGACAGGACATTTGGCCACCTGGGGAAAAAAGCTGGTAGGCTTTCTCTCTCTGCTCTCTCTCTGCTCTCTCTCTCTCTGTGGTGTAGTGGGTGGTGTATCCATACCCGCCTGCATCTGTTCGCCTGTCTATATGTCTGTCTCAGTGTCAGGGCAGGCAGGCAGGCAGTAGGTTGGCAGGGCAGGCGCAGTGCGCAGGGCAGGCAGGCAGGCAGGCAGGCATTGTATTTACCTAGTCAGCCTGGGGAGTCCTCTCTCTCTGGCACAGGGACAGGTAGCCCACAGCGGGGGGGCGGATGACAGCAGGCTAGGGGGGTTGCCCATGCTCATGCCCAGGGACAGGTCATGACGGGCCAGTACCAGGGGGGTTTTCATGTAGAGGGGCGAGGCCTTACCCATATCGGGGGGCGGGGGAGCATGCGGCGGCAGCGACATGTCACCTGGCAGCGGGTGGCCGTGCGGGAGTGCGTGTTTGGAGGGGAAATGCAGGCAGCTGGGTTTGGGGTTCGAGTTGATGTCGAGCGAGGAAGAGGAGGAGGAAGAGGAGGAGGTGGGAGGTGGGAGAGGGGGGGTGAAGCCAGACCAGCGCAGCGGAGAGGAGGGGAGCCGGGGGCTGGGACTCTGGCCCTGGGGGCCACGGGGCGTGCGAGGGTAGGATTTTGGGGTGGGGGTAGAAGTGGTGGGGGGGGCGGGATGGGGTAGGGTGGAGGTGGGGGTAGGGAGGGGGGCAGCCGCTCCTCCCCTGGCCCGGGGGAGGGTAGACATGAGAGGAGTCCGGCCGATTGGGCGACACGTCGTCTGGGCTGTAGATATATAAACAACAGAACAGCACAAAGAAGAAAGAGCTGTAGTTGAACAGAGGGAGGGAGACAGGTGGTGGTGGTGGTGGTGGTGGTGGTGGTGGTGGTGGTGGTGGTGGTGCTAGACGGTTATCTTGTTGTGATTACTGTGGTGGTAGTTAGGTTGGTAGTTAGTTAGTGTCTAATCCAGAGCTAAACTTAAAAATCAGCCTTTGTTTTCTGGTGTGGAGAAGGCAAGTGGACGGCGGGGAGTGAACCAAACTTAGCACACAGACTGCAGTCAGATTTGTGAAGAGAAACGACAAGCAGAAAGAACAGCAAAGCAAAAAGCAAAATGGATTCCCAAAGGGAAGGGACAGAAAGAAAACAGGGCTGCTGTGGAGCCTGTAAAACCCTCTGGGATCAAGTTGTGTCTTCACACTGCAAGAGGCTAGTCATGGTGAAACAGTCTTTAACTAACTAGAAGGTAGGATAACCCCAGTTGTCTTTGACCCTTTGACCTCTACAGTACGTAGTAGCCTAACATTGGCCTTTATGTTTGTTTCAGAAAGCGTCTCGTAGTAGGAGTGCTGATCTGGGATCAGGTCCCACCCTGTCCATGTAATAATCTTCATTACGAGCTAAAAGGCTAAACTGATCCTAAATCAGCACTTCTACTCTGAAACGCTTCATGAATACACTCTTGATTTTTGAGTAAATCATTGTCAATGGAAGACTTGCGCAAAAAAATTCAACCTATAATGTTATAGAGTTCCCTCAGCCAGCCCAGTGCAGTGTGAGATGGACACAAAACCCTTTCATCACATTGGCTGAAAGAGCAACAGAGCTGGAGGAGAATAAACCAGTCACAAGCCAGAACCAAGCATATCTTATAAACAGCCTTTCTGCAACACAGGAGCAACATTTCACATGGATGCAGCCATTATTAAAGGGGCAGTCTGGGATTCAAACAATAACAAAATTGATGTATCAACCTCAGATTGCCACTTTAATGTGATATTAACTGGGATGGATTATATTAAAACACTGGTGCGGCTTAAGATGAGAGTAGAAATCAAAACGGTCAAAGTCACTCAGTGTGTGTCAGCAGAAAACAAAGTAACCATGGCAACAGAGGTCAACTCAAGCCACGCCACATCACTGGGATCAGGTTGAACTCAAGCCACACCACGTCACTGGGATCAGTTTGAATAATGACATGCTCTCAGAGACTTGTGGAGTGAAATTATATGATGTGACATTTAAGTAAAGAAAACGTATACGTATGTACAGTGGGGAGAAAAAGTATTTAGTCAGCCACCAATTGTGCAAGTTCTACCACTTAAAAAGATGAGAGAGGCCTGTAATTTTCATCATAGGTACACGTCAACTATGACAGACAAAATGAGAAAAGAAAATCCAGAAAATCACTTTGTAGGATTTTATATGAATTTATTCGCAAATTATGGTGGAAAATAAGTATTTGGTCAATAACAAAAGTTTCTCAATACTTTGTTATATACCCTTTGTTGGCAATGACACAGGTCAAACGTTTTCTGTAAGTCTTCACAAGGTTTTCACACACTGTTGCTGGTATTTTGGCCCATTCCTCCATGCAGATCTCCTCTAGAGCAGTGATGTTTTGGGGCTGTCGCTGGGCAACACAGACTTTCAACTCCCTCCAAAGATTTTCTATGGGGTTGAGATCTGGAGACTGGCTAGGCCACTCCAGGACCTTGAAATGCTTCTTATGAAGCCACTCCTTCGTTGCCCGGGCGGTGTGTTTGGGATCATTGTCATGCTGAAAGACCCAGCCACGTTTCATCTTCAATGCCCTTGCTGATGGAAGTTTTCACTCAAAATCTCACGATACATGGCCCCATTCATTCTTTCCTTTACACGGATCAGTCGTCCTGGTCCATTTGCAGAAAAACAGCCCCAAAGCATGATGTTTCCACCCCCATGCTTCACAGTAGGTATGGTGTTCTTTGGATGCAACTCAGCATTCTTTGTCCTCTAAACATGACGAGTTGAGTTTTTACCAAAAAGTTCTATTTTGGTTTCATCTGACCATATGACATTCTCCCAATCCTCTTCTGGATCATCCAAATGCACTCTAGCAAACTTCAGACGGGCCTGGACATGTACTGGCTTAAGCAGGGGGACACGTCTGGCACTGCAGGATTTGAGTCCCTGGCGGCGTAGTGTGTTACTGATGGTAAGCTTTGTTACTTTGGTTCCAGCTCTCTGCAGGTCATTCACTTGGTCCCCCCGTGTGGTTCTGGGATTTTTGCTCACCGTTCTTGTGATCATTTTGACCCCATGGGGTGAGATCTTGCGTGGAGCCCCAGATCGAGGGAGATTATCAGTGGTCTTGTATGTCTTCCATTTCCTAATAATTGCTCCCACAGTTGATTTCTTCAAACCAAGCTGCTTACCTATTGCAGATTCAGTCTTCCCAGCCTGGTGCAGGTCTACAATTTTGTTTCTGGTGTCCTTTGACAGCTCTTTGGTCTTGGCCATAGTGGAGTTTGGAGTGTGACTGTTTGAGGTTGTGGACAGGTGTCTTTTATACTGATAACAAGATACAGGTAACGAGTGGAGGACAGAGGAGCCTCTTAAAGAAGAAGTTACAGGTCTGTGAGAGCCAGAAATCTTGCTTGTTTGTAGGTGACCAAATACTTATTTTCCACCATAATTTGCAAATGTATTCATAAAAAATCCTACAATGTGATTTTCTGGAGAAAAAAAATCTCAATTTGTCTGTCATAGTTGACGTGTACCTATGATGAAAATTACAGGCCTCTCTCATCTTTTTAAGTGGGAGAACTTGCACAATTGGTGGCTGACTAAATACTTTTTTTCCCCCACTGTACTTCAAATAAAGTGTTAATGAAAACTTGATGTGGGCTATAAACCATAGTGTACCATCTCAAAACTGAAGGAGCGTTAGCTAGGCCCTCTTTCTAATCTCCCACAGTGACATAAAGCTAACAGACTAAACAACAACGGTGACGTGGAGGGATAGAGGATGAGGAGAAATAGGCAAACAGGAAGGAACCCCAAATCATGTTAGAGATGAGCAGAGACGAGATTAAGAAGTCTGTGAGACACATAACAGCACAAGTTAAACAACAACAACACAACAACAACAACAACAACTGCACAAACACTTCAAGACAAGTCATGGAGAGCTGGTGAAGATGATGATGATGATGGTGACAATGATGAAGAGGGGAGGAAGGTGGAGAGGAGGAATCCTCCATGGTGGTGGTGGTGGTGGTGGTGGTGGGGACTTACCCGATCCGGTCCCTTTCCCCAGGTGGAGGAGGGGGTGAGGGGGACTGGGCCAGCTCTCCAGGCTGCTCCAGGATGAGGGAGTGGTCAGCAGGGGAGCCAGGACCCTGGACGCTGGGAGGGGTGGACGAGGCCTTACGGGCCAGGGTGGACGAACCCTTACGAGACACCCAGGACGTGTCCATCACCCGGACACCCATACTGGGAGAGACAGAGACACATAAAACAAGAGACAGTCAGACGAGACGATTGAAAAACTAAACAAACTGTAGAGAAATAGAGAGAAAAAGAGAGGTGAGAGGAGGACGTCAGGGGACTAGAGGAGGAGGTCAGGGGACTGGAGGAGGTCAGGGGACTAGAGGAGGAGGTCAGGGGACTGGAGGAGGAGGTCAGGGGACTGGAGGAGGTCAGGACAAGAGGAGGTCAGGACTAGAGGAGGAGGTCAGGGGACTGGAGGAGGAGGTCAGGGGACTGGATGAGGAGGTCAGGACTAGAGGAGGAGGTCAGGACTAGAGGAGAAGTTCAGGGTACTTGAGGAGGAGGTCAGGGGACTAGAGGAGGAGGTCAGGGGACTACTGGAGGAGGTCAAGGGACTAGAGGAGGAGGTCATGACTAGAGGAGGATGTCAGGGGACTAGAAGAGGAGGTCAGGGGACTAGAGGATGAGGTCAGGACTAGAGGAGCAGGTCAGGGGACTAGAGGAGGAGGTCAGGAATAGAGGAGGAGGCCATGACTAGAGGAGGATGTCAGGACTAGAGGAGCAGGTCAGGGGACTAGAGGATGAGGTCAGGACTAGAGGAGTTGGTCAGGGGACTAGAGGAGGAGGTCAGGAATAGAGGAGGAGGCCATGACTAGAGGAGGATGTCAGGACTAGAAGAGGAACCATACAGTACCTTTGTATTTTCCTTATGCTGCTTTGACGGGGCAAAGAAACGAGAGGCACGTAAGAGACACATTCTGCTCACTTTCTATTCATACACAGAGGCTAGTGGAGAGGGAAAGGGAGCTACATAGAGGGTTAGGGAGCTACAAAGAGGGTTAGGGAGCTACATAGAGGGTAGGGAGCTACATAGAGGGCAAGGGAGCTACATAGAGGGTTAAGGAGCTACATAGAGGGTTAGGGAGCTACATAGAGGGCAAGGGAGATACATAGAGGTTTAGGGAGCTACATAGAGGGCTAGGGAGCTACATAAAGGGCTAGGGAGCTACATATAGGGTTAGGGAGCTACATATAGAGCTAGGGAGCTACATAGATGGTTAGGGAGCTACATAGAGGGCTAGGGAGCTACATATAGGGTTAGGGAGCTACATAGAGGGCTAGGGAGCTACATAGAAGGTTAGGGAGATAAATAGAGGGTTAGGGAGCTACATAGAGGGTTAGGGAGCTACATAGAGGGTTAGGGAGCTACATAGAGGGTTAGGGAGCTACGTAGAGGGTTAGGAAGCTACATAGAGGTTTTAGGGAGCTACATAGAGGGTTAGGGAGCTACATAGAGGGTTAGGGAGCTACATAGAGGGTTAGGGAGCTACGTAGAGGGTAGGGAGCTACATAGAGGGTTAGGGATCTACATAGAGGGCTATGAAGCTACATAGAAGGTTAGTGAGCTACATAGAGGGATAGGGAGCTACATAAAGGGTTAGGGAGCTACATAGAGGGTTAGGGATCTACATTGATGGTTAGGGAGCTACATAAAGGGTTAGGGAGCTACATATAGGGTTAGGGAGCTACATAGAGGGCTATGGAGCTACATAGAGGGTTAGGGAGCTACATAGAGGGCTAGGGAGCTACATAGAGAGTTAGGGAGCTACATAGAGGGTTAGGGAGCTACATATAGAGCTAGGGAGCTACATAGAGGGTTAGGGAGCTACATATAGGGCTAGGGAGCTACATATAGGGTTAGGGAGCTACATAGGGAGCTACATATAGGGTTAGGGAGCTACATAGAGGGCTAGGGAGCTACATAGAGAGTTAGGGAGCTACATAGAGGGTTAGGGAGCTACATAGAGAGTTAGGGAGCTACATAGAGGGTTAGGGAGCTACACAGAGGGTTAGGGAGCTACATAGAGGGTTAGGGAGCTACATAGAGGACTAGGGAGCTACATAGAGGGCTAGGGAGCTACATAGATATTTAGGGAGCTACATAGAGGGTTAGGGAGCTACATATAGAGCTAGGGAGCTACATAGAGGGTTAGGGAGCTACATAAAGGGTTAGGGAGCTACGTAGAGGGTTAGGGAGCTACATAGAGGGTTAGGGAGCTACATATAGGGTTAGGGAGCTACATAGAGGGTTAGGGAGCTACATAGAGTTTTTGGAGCTACATAGAGGGTTAGGGAGCTACATAAAGGGTTAGGGAGCTACATAGAGGGTTAGGGAGCTACATAAAGGGTTAGGGAGCTACGTAGAGGGTTAGGGAGCTACATAAAGGGTTAGGGAGCTCCATAGAGGTTTTAGGGAGCTACACAGAGGGTTAGGGAGCTACATAGAGGGTTAGGGAGCTACATAGAGGGTTAGGGAGCTACATAAAGGGTTAGGGAGCTACATAGAGGGTTAGGGAGCTACATAGAGGGTTAGGGAGCTACATAGAGGTTTTAGGGAGCTACACAGAGGGTTAGGAATCTACATAGAGGGTTAGGGAGCTACATATATGTTTTAGGGAGCTACACAGAGGGTTAGGGAGCTACATAGAGGGTTAGGGAGCTATATAGAGGGCTGGGAGCTACATAGAGGGCTAGGGAGCTACATAGAGGGTTAGGGAGCTACATATATGGTTAGGGAGCTACATAAAGGGTTAGGGAGCTACATAAAGGGTTAGGGAGCTACATAGAGGGTTAGGGAGCTAAATAAAGGGTTAGGGAGCTACATAGAGGGTTAGGGAGCTACATAGAGGGTTAGGGAGCTACACAGAGGTTTTAGGGAGCTACACAGAGGGTTAGGGAGCTACATAGAGGGTTAGGGAGCTACATCAAGGGTTAGGGAGCTACATAGAGGGTTAGGGAGCTACATAGAGGGTTAGGGAGCTACATAGAGGTTTTAGTGAGCTACACAGAGGGTTAGGGAGCTACATAGAGGATTAGGGAGCTACATAGAGGTTTTAGGGAGCTACACAGAGGGTTGGGGAGCTAAATAGAGGGTTAGGGAGCTACATAGAGGATTAGGGAGCTACGTAGAGGACTAGGGAGCTACATAGAGGGCTAGGGAGCTACATAGAGGGTTAGGGAGCTACATAGAGGGTTAGGGAGCTACATAGAGGGTTAGGGAAATACATAGAAGGTTAGGGAGATAAATAGAGGGTTAGAGAGCTACATAGAGGGTTAGGGAGCTACATAGAGGGTTAGGGAGCTACATAGAGGCTTAGGGAGCTATGTAGAGGGTTAGGGAGCTACATAGAGGTTTTAGGGAGCTACACAGAGGGTTGGGGAGCTACATAGAGGGTTAGGGAGCTACATAGAGGGTTAGGGAGCTACGTAGAGGGCTAGGGAGCTACATAGAGGGTTAGGGAGCTACATAGAGGGTTAGGGAGCTACATAGAGGGTTAGGGAAATACATAAAGGGATAGAGAGCTACATAGAGGGTTATGGAGCTAGATAGAGGGTTAGGGATCTAATAGAGGAGCTAATGAGATACATAGAGTGTTAGGGAGCTACATAGAGGGTTAGGGAGCTACATAGAGGTTAGGGAGCTACACAAAGGGTTAGGGGAGCTACATAATGGGTTAGGGAGATACATAGAGGGTTAGGGAGCTACATAAAGGGTTAGGGGAGCTACATAGAGGGTTAGGGAGCTACATAGAGGTATTAGGGAGCTAAACAGAGGGTTAGGGGAGCTACATAGAGGGTTAGGGAGCTACATAGAGGGTTAGGGGGAGCTACATATAAGGTTAGGGAGCTACATAGAGGTCTAGGGAGCTACATAGATATTTAGGAGCTACATAGAGGGTTAGGGGAGCTACATATAGAGCTAGGGAGCTACATAGAGGGTTAGGGGAGCTACATAGAGGGCTAGGGAGCTACATATAGGGTTAGGGAGCTACATAGAGGGCTAGGGGAGCTACATATAGGGTTAGGGAGCTACATAGAGGGTTAGGGAGCTACATAGAGTTTTTGGAGCTACATAGAGGGTTAGGGAGCTACATAAAGGGTTAGGGAGCTACATAGAGGGTTAGGGAGCTACATAAAGGGTTAGGGAGCTACGTAAAGGGTTAGGGAGCTACATAGAGGGTTAGGGAGCTCCATAGAGGTTTTAGGGAGCTACACAGAGGGTTAGGGAGCTACATAGAGGGTTAGTGAGCTACAAAGATGTTTTAGGGAGCTACACAGAGGGTTAGGGAGCTACATAGAGGGTTAGGGAGCTACATAGAGGGCTGGGAGCTACATAGAGGGCTAGGGAGCTACATAGAGGGTTAGGGAGCTACATAGAGGGTTAGGGAGCTACATATATGGTTAGGGAGCTACATATATGGTTAGGGAGCTACATAAAGGGTTAGGGAGCTACATAAAGGGTTAGGGAGCTACATAGAGGGTTAGGGAGCTACATAAAGGGTTAGGGAGCTACATAGAGGGTTAGGGAGCTACATAGAGGGTTAGGGAGCTACATATAGGTTTTAGGGAGCTACACAGAGGGTTATGGAGCTACATAGAGGGTTAGGGAGCTACATAAAGGGTTAGGGAGCTACATAGAGGGTTAGGGAGCTACATAGAGGGTTAGGGAGCTACATCAAGGGTTAGGGAGCTACATAGAGGGTTAGGGAGCTACATAGAGGGTTAGGGAGCTACATAGAGGGTTAGGGAAATACATAAAGGGATAGAGAGCTACATAGAGGGTTATGGAGCTAGATAGAGGGTTAGGGATCATATAGAGGGCTAATGAGATACATAGAGTGTTAGGGAGCTACATAGAGGGTTAGGAGCTACATAGAGGGTTAGGGAGCTACATAAAGGGTTAGGGAGCCTACATAATGGGTTAGGGAGCTACATAGAGGGTTAGGGAGCTACATAGAGGTATTAGGGAGCTACACAGAGGGTTAGGGAGCTACATAGAGGGTTAGGGAGCTACATAGAGGGTTAGGGAGCTACATATAGGGTTAGGGAGCTACATAGAGGTCTAGGGAGCTACATAGATATTTAGGGAGCTACATAGAGGGTTAGGGAGCTACATATAGAGCTAGGGAGCTACATAGAGGGTTAGGGAGCTACATAGATATTTAGGGAGCTACATAGAGGGTTAGGGAGCTATATAGAGGGCTGGGAGCTACATAGAGGGCTAGGGAGCTACATAGAGGGTTAGGAAGCTACATATATGGTTAGGGAGCTACATAAAGGGTTAGGGAGCTACATAAAGGGTTAGGGAGCTACATAGAGGGTTAGGGAGCTAAATAAAGGGTTAGGGAGCTACATAGAGGGTTAGGGAGCTACATAGAGGGTTAGGGAGCTACACAGAGGTTTTAGGGAGCTACACAGAGGGTTAGGGAGCTACATAGAGGGTTAGGGAGCTACATCAAGGGTTAGGGAGCTACATAGAGGGTTAGGGAGCTACATAGAGGGTTAGGGAGCTACATAGAGGTTTTAGTGAGCTACACAGAGGGTTAGGGAGCTACATAGAGGGATTAGGGAGCTACATAGAGGTTTTAGGGAGCTACACAGAGGGTTGGGGAGCTAAATAGAGGGTTAGGGAGCTACATAGAGGATTAGGGAGCGACGTATAGGACTAGGGAGCTACATAGAGGGCTAGGGAGCTACATAGAGGGTTAGGGAGCTACATAGAGGGTTAGGGAGCTACATAGAGGGTTAGGGAAATACATAGAAGGTTAGGGGAGATAAATAGAGGGTTAGAGAGCTACATAGAGGGTTAGGGAGCTACATAGAGGGTTAGGGAGCTACATAGAGGGCTTAGGGGAGCTATGTAGAGGGTTAAGGGAGCTACATAGAGGGTTTTAGGGAGCTACACAGAGGGTTGGGGAGCTACATAGAGGGTTAGGGGAGCTACATAGAGGGTTAGGGAGCTACGTAGAGGGCTAAGGGAGCTACATAGAGGGTTAGGGGAGCTACATAGAGGGTTAGGAGCTACATAGAGGGTTAGGGAAATACATAAAGGGATAGAGAGCTACATAGAGGGTTATGGAGCTAGATAGAGGGTTAGGGATCTATATAGAGGGCTAATGAGATACATAGAGTGCAAGGGAGCTACATAGAGGGTTAGGGAGCTACATAGAGGGTTAGGGAGCTACATAAAGGGTTAGGGAGCTACATAATGGGTTAGGGAGATACATAGAGGGTTAGGGAGCTACATAAAGGGTTAGGGAGCTACATAGAGGGTTAGGGAGCTACATAGAGGTATTAGGGAGCTACACAGAGGGTTAGGGAGCTACATAGAGGGTTAGGGAGCTACATAGAGGGTTAGGGAGCTACATATAGGGTTAGGGAGCTACATAGAGGTCTAGGGAGCTACATAGATATTTAGGGAGCTACATAGAGGGTTAGGGAGCTACATATAGAGCTAGGGAGCTACATAGAGGGTTAGGGAGCTACATAGAGGGCCAGGGAGCTACATATAGGGTTAGGGAGCTACATAGAGGGCTAGGGAGCTACATATAGGGTTAGGGAGCTACATAGAGGGTTAGGGAGCTACATAGAGTTTTGGAGCTACATAGAGGGTTAGGGAGCTACATAAAGGGTTAGGGAGCTACATAGAGGGTTAGGGAGCTACATAAAGGGTTAGGAGCTACGTAAAGGGTTAGGGAGCTACATAGAGGGTTAGGGAGCTCCATAGAGGTTTTAGGGAGCTACACAGAGGGTTAGGGAGCTACATAGAGGGTTAGTGAGCTACAAAGATGTTTTAGGGAGCTACACAGAGGGTTAGAGGAGCTACATAGAGAGGTTAGGGAGCTACATAGAGGGCTGGGAGCTACATAGAGGGCTAGGGAGCTACATAGAGGGTTAGGGAGCTACATAGAGGGTTAGGGGAGCTACATATAGATTAGGGAGCTACATAATGGTTAGGGAGCTACATAAAGGGTTAGGGAGCCACATAAAGGGTTAGGGGAGCTACATAGAGGGTTAGGGAGCTACATAGAGGGTTAGGGAGCACATAGAGGGTTAGGGAGCTACATAGAGGTTAGGGAGCTACATATAGGTTTTAGGGAGCTACACAGAGGGTTATGGAGCTACATAGAGGGTTAGGGAGCTACATAAAGGGTTAGGGAGCTACATAGAGGGTTAGGGAGCTACATAGAGGGTTAGGGAGCTACATCAAGGGTTAGGGAGCTACATAGAGGGTTAGGGAGCTACATAGAGGGTTAGGGAGCTACATAGAGGGTTAGGGAGCTACATAGAGGGTTAGGGAAATACATAAAGGGATAGAGAGCTACATAGAGGGTTATGGAGCTAGATAGAGGGTTAGGGATCTATATAGAGGGCTAATGAGATACATAGAGTGTTAGGGAGCTACATAGAGGGTTAGGGAGCTACATAGAGGGTTAGGGAGCTACATAAAGGGTTAGGGAGCTACATAATGGGTTAGGGAGCTACATAGAGGGTTAGGGAGCTACATAGAGGTATTAGGGAGCTACACAGAGGGTTAGGGAGCTACATAGAGGGTTAGGGAGCTACATAGAGGGTTAGGGAGCTACATATAGGGTTAGGGAGCTACATAGAGGTCTAGGGAGCTACATAGATATTTAGGGAGCTACATAGAGGGTTAGGGAGCTACATATAGAGCTAGGGAGCTACATAGAGGGTTAGGGAGCTACATAGAGGGCTAGGGAGCTACATATAGGGTTAGGGAGCTACATAGAGGGCTAGGGAGCTACATATAGGGTTAGGGAGCTACATAGAGGGTTAGGGAGCTACATAGAGTTTTTGGAGCTACATAGAGGGTTAGGGAGCTACATAAAGGGTTAGGGAGCTACATAGAGGGTTAGGGAGCTACATAAAGGGTTAGGGAGCTACGTAAAGGGTTAGGGAGCTACATAGAGGGTTAGGGAGCTCCATAGAGGTTTTAGGGAGCTACACAGAGGGTTAGGGAGCTACATAGAGGGTTAGTGAGCTACAAAGATGTTTTAGGGAGCTACACAGAGGGTTAGGGAGCTACATAGAGGGTTAGGGAGCTACATAGAGGGCTGGGAGCTACATAGAGGGCTAGGGAGCTACATAGAGGGTTAGGGAGCTACATAGAGGGTTAGGGAGCTACATATATGGTTAGGGAGCTACATATATGGTTAGGGAGCTACATAAAGGGTTAGGGAGCTACATAAAGGGTTAGGGAGCCGCATAGAGGTTAGGGGAGCTACATAAAGGGTTAGGAGCCACATAGAGGGTTAGGGAGCTACATAGAGGGTTAGGGAGCTACATATAGGTTTTAGGGAGCTACACAGAGGTTATGGAGCTACATAGAGGGTTAGGGAGCTACATAAAGGGTTAGGGAGCTACATAGAGGGTTAGGGAGCTACATAGAGGGTTAGGGAGCTACATCAAGGGTTAGGGAGCTACATAGAGGGTTAGGGAGCTACATAGAGGGTTAGGGAGCTACATAGAGGTTTTAGTGAGCTACACAGAGGGTTAGGGAGCTACATAGAGGGTTAGGGAGCTACATAGAGGTTTTAGGGAGCTACACAGAGGGTTGGGGAGCTACATAGAGGGTTAGGGAGCTACGTAGAGGGCTAGGGAGCTACATAGAGGGTTAGGGAGCTACATAGAGGGATAGGGAGCTACATAGAGGGTTAGGGAGCTATATAGAGGGCTAATGAGATACATAGAGTGTTAGGGAGCTACATAGAGGGTTAGGGAGCTACATAGAGGGTTAGGGAGCTACATAAAGGGTTAGGGAGCTACATAATGGGTTAGGGAGATACATAGAGGGTTAGGGAGCTACATAAAGGGTTAGGGAGCTACATAGAGGGTTAGGGAGCTACATATAGGTATTAGGGAGCTACACAGAGGGTTAGGGAGCTACATAGAGGGTTAGGGAGCTACATAGAGGGTTAGGGAGCTACATATAGGGTTAGGGAGCTACATAGAGGTCTAGGGAGCTACATAGATATTTAGGGAGCTACATAGAGGGTTAGGGAGCTACATATAGAGCTAGGGAGCTACATAGAGGGTTAGGGAGCTACATAGAGGGCTAGGGAGCTACATATAGGGTTAGGGAGCTACATAGAGGGCTAGGGAGCTACATATAGGGTTAGGGAGCTACATAGAGGGTTAGGGAGCTACATAGAGTTTTTGGAGCTACATAGAGGGTTAGGGAGCTACATAAAGGGTTAGGGAGCTACATAGACGGTTAGGGAGCTACAAAGATGTTTTAGGGAGCTACACAGAGGGTTAGGGAGCTACATAGAGGGTTAGGGAGCTACATAGAGGGCTGGGAGCTACATAGAGGGCTAGGGAGCTACATAGAGGGTTAGGGAGCTACATAGAGGGTTAGGGAGCTACATATATGGTTAGGGAGCTACATATATGGTTAGGGAGCTACATAAAGGGTTAGGGAGCTACATAAAGGGTTAGGGAGCTACATAGAGGGTTAGGGAGCTACATAAAGGGTTAGGGAGCTACATAGAGGGTTAGGGAGCTACATAGAGGGTTAGGGAGCTACATATAGGTTTTAGGGAGCTACACAGAGGGTTATGGAGCTACATAGAGGGTTAGGGAGCTACATAAAGGGTTAGGGAGCTACATAGAGGGTTAGGGAGCTACATAGAGGGTTAGGGAGCTACATCAAGGGTTAGGGAGCTACATAGAGGGTTAGGGAGCTACATAGAGGGTTAGGGAGCTACATAGAGGTTTTAGTGAGCTACACAGAGGGTTGGGGAGCTACATAGAGGGTTAGGGAGCTACGTAGAGGGCTAGGGAGCTACATAGAGGGTTAGGGAGCTACATAGAGGGATAGGGAGCTACATAGAGGGTTAGGGAGCTACATAGAGGGTTAGGGAGCTACAGAGAGGGTTAGGGAAATACATAGAAGGTTAGGGAGATAAATAGAGGGTTAGGGAGCTACATAGAAGGTTAGGGAGCTACATATAGGGTTAGGGAGCTACATAGAGGCTTAGGGAGCTACGTAGAGGGTTAGGAAGCTACATAGAGGTTTTAGGGAGCTACACAGAGGGTTGGGGAGCTAAATAGAGGGTTAGGGAGCTACATAGAGGGTTAGGGAGCTACGTAGAGGGCTAGGGAGCTACATAGAGTGTTAGGGAGCTACATAGAGGGTTAGGGAGCTACATAGAGGGTTAGGGAGCTACATAGAGGGTTAGAGAGCTACATAGAGGGTTAGGAAGCTACATAGAGGGCTAATGAGCTACATAGAGTGTTAGGGAGCTACATAGAGGGTTAGGGAGCTACATAGAGGGTTAGGGAGCTACATAAAGGGTTAGGGAGCTACATAATGGGTTAGGGAGATACATAGAAGGTTAGGGAGCTACATAGAGCGTTAGGGAGCTACATAGATGGTTAGGGAGCTACATAAAGGTTTAGGGAGCTACATTGAGGGTTAGGGAGCTACATAGAGTGTTAGGGAGCTACATAGAAGGCTAGGGAGCTACATAGAGAGTTAGGGAGCTACATATAGAGCTAAGGAGCTACATAGAGGGTTAGGGAGCTACATAGACATTTACATTTTAGTCATTTAGCAGACGCTCTTATCCAGAGCGACTTACAGTTAGTGAAAACATTATTATTATTATTTATTTATTTTTTTATGTTTCATACTGGACCCCCGTGGGAATCGAACCCACAACCCTGCCGTTGCAAACGCCATGCTCTACCAACTGAACTACATCCCTGCCGGCCATTCCCTCCCCTACCCTGGACGACGCTGGGCCAATTGTGGGTTATAGAGCTACATAGAGGGTTAGGGAGCTACATAGAGGGTTAGGGAGCTACATAGAGGGCTAATGAGCTACATAGAGTGTTAGGGAGCTACATAAAGGGTTAGGGAGCTACATAGAGGGTAAAGGAAGCTACATAGAGGGTTAGGGAGCTACATAGAGGGTTAGGGAGCTACATAGAGGGCTAGGCCAGTGACTAGTGTGGAGATTGGAATGTGCTGAGTGTAGAAGGGGCTAGTGTAGACGTCTAGGGGGCTACAGAGGGGACCAGTATAAGGGGCTAGTGTGGAAGGCTAGTGGGCTACAGAGAGGACCAGTAGAAGGGGCTAGTGTGGAAGGCTAGTGGGTTACAGAGGGGACCAGTAGAAGGGGCTAGTGTAGAAGTCTAGTGGGCTACAGAGGGGACGAGTAGAAGGGGCTAGTGTGGAAGGCTAACGGGCTACAGAGGGGACCAGTAGAAGGGGCTAGTGTGGAAGTCTAGTGGGTTACAGAGGGGACCAGTAGAAGGGGCTAGTGTAGAAGTCTAGTGAGTTACAGGGCTACAGTGTTGTCTGTATTCGGGGGGATGAGATCCACAGTGACAGGGTAGAGAGGGTTTCAGAAGTATTGGGACATGCCCGACCAAATGAGTAGCCTGCACTGTCCTACCAAGAGGAAATGAGTGCCTCGTTAGTTAATACAGTAATTAAGCCAAGCTAAGTTCTCTGGAGTGGACTCACACGCAAAGACAAAGACATCCTCACAGCTCTCCTCAGTCCAGCACAGTAACAATAGCCTGCCTTTGATATGCCACAGTTACAAAACTGGTCATTATCCTAAATGGATAACAACTATCTTTTCTACCAGTGTCTCACATGGGAGAACTGTTTGGGGTTTAGGTGTGTGGTGAAAAAACGATATATCAATGTGAAAGAGTAAATCTAGTGATAGTCTCTGTGATAGTCTCTCTGGACAGACGGGTTGCCTCCCTCAATGTTCCAATATTCCGGTTTACACGTCTGTAGAAGTTCCGCCGTCAGTTGGGACAGAGATGTTGAATATTAAATAGAAGCGGGTCAGCGGTGACGTCACTGCTGTATCCACTTGTTGCCCTAGCTAAACATTAGCACAACTCCCGCCCACATTTTAAGCTCCGCCTACCCAAACTTGTGATTCGTTGGGAGAGTCGTCTGTCTATTTTTCCCTTTCTAAATGTCAGAGAGAATCTGACATTCTGCCCAGACCTGGTGCCATTGCTCCAACGTTGCTCCAAGGTCTGGTTTTCCGAGACTATTTCTGTGAGGGAGGATCTTGGCATGCCTGCCAGTGATTTTCCACCTGGTGAGTCAGGGAGGGCAGGTGACGTCCCTGACTGAGAAGGATAGGCCAGGCGTGGGTGTGTGTGTGCGTGCATGGTGTGAGTTTGTGTGTGTGTGTGTGTGTGTAGATCTCAGGAGAATGCGAAGAAGCAACTAGAAGCAGCCTCTATCACTGCTGCCGTGTTGCCATAGAGACGGTGACGGTGCCACTCACCGGGCCGGGACTATTTAAAAAAGATGTGTGTGGACTATTTAAATAAGGTGTGTTTGCATTCCCAGGGTATCCCTCCCCTCTAGATGAGGACTGATAAAGCTGGCAGCTAATTGGATGAGAGGATGATTGACAGGGCAGATATCTACCCTCCTTCTGTGTTCTACTGAGAGCTCTAAATCAGAGCACTGTAAACAAACAACCACTTAAAGGGCAATCCACCACTTTTCAACCTCATGTTCATTATCTCCAACACAAAACCAGTGTCAACATACACTGTATTTGAAAACGGCTCATTTCTAAGTTGACATCATCAAAAGTAAAAAGTAAAACATTTAAAAAGTGATTTTCAAACACTATGAGATTCGCGGTGACGTGGGGAGCAAGAACATCACTGTTTTTTTTACTTTAATCCTACCTTGTGATGTCACAGAGAAGCCTTGTTGTAGTGCCTGTCTTGTCATCTTTTTAACCACAGATCATAGAGCCACACTGTTTTCACATATGTAGACACTGGTTTGGTGCTGGAGAATTGCCCTTTAAGAAGCCTTCATAAACCCTTCATAAGACCTTCATAGATGATCATAGACCTTATAACACCTTTTGTAGAATGAATTTCCTTTTCATAGATGCTTCATTAAACCTTTAAAGATCTACTGCATTATGTTAACACTCTGCCTGAGTCATGTGTCTTTAACAAACTATCAATCTGTTCCTCAAGGTTCTGGCTCAATACTTTATAAGACCAACAGAGAGAAGAGAAGGAGTGGGTGGCATCATGTGGGTTTTGATGCTGCATGAGAACAGAGAGAGAGAAAGAGAGGAAGAGAGAGAGAGAGAGAGAGAGAGAATAGAGAGGAAGAGAGAGAGAGAAGAGAGAAAGAGAGGAAGAGAGAGCGAGGAAGAGAAGAAGAGAGAGAGAGAGAGAGAGAGAGAGAGAGGAAGAGAGAGAGGAAGAGAGAGAGAGAGAGAGAGAGAGAGAGAGAGAGAGAGAGAGAGAGAGAGAGAGAGAGAGAGAGAGAGAGAGAATAGAGAGAGAGAGAGAGAGAGAGAGAATAGAGAGAGAGAGTGAAAGAACGAGGGAGGATGGATAGAGCAGCTTGCACTCAGCAGCAGCCTACCCATCCTTCTTGTAGAATTCCAGCATCATGTTGTCAGTGGCAACGCTGAGTGGGCGTCTGCCCTGGTCGTGCGACAGCTTGCGTTCCGATTGGTCCATGTCTGGCGAAGGCATGGAGCTGTAGTTAGAGTTGTGGTTGGCGTGGATGGGACTGCCGTAGCAGCCTGTCAGATTAAACTCAATCTCTATAGGAGGGGAGGAGAGAGGAATCAATTAGTTCATGATCCTGATGACAGTGTGTGTTGTGGTGTGTGTGTGTGTGTGTGTGTGTGTGTGTTTGCAGTTATGTGTGTGTGTATGTGTGTGTCTGAGTGTGTGTGTGTTTAAAGGTATGTGTGTGTGTATGTGTGTGTGTGAGTGTGTGTGTGTTTAAAGGTATGTGTGTGTCACCTCCAGGGAAGAACCAGTCAGCGTGCTGTATGATGGGTTCTATGATCCCCACTATCTGAAGAGATACTGTGGTCATCATCTCGGTCATGTTCCTGGAGACACCAAACACTCAGTCAGACAGGAAACACATCACTAAGACAATTTGAGGTGCACCTGATTTAACTTGGGAGTTTGTCCTTTTGGGACTATTCGATAGGAGTATTGTACCGGGTAAAGTGAACAACATGCATCTAAAGTATTTCAAAGTACCCTCCGCAGACTGTCAAAAGATGAATAAAATGTTTACTGATAAAGCAGCGTATTTTGAGGAGAGAGAGAGAGAGAACGGAGGACAGGACACGTACCCACTCTCGTTGGAGTGCGTCCATAGCAGGTTGGGACCCAGAACTATAGCCATGTTACCAGGAGTCATCTTGTTGGAGTCCTGATACTCTCCTAGCTTGGCTAGGAACTTAATTAAGTATCTGATAGGAAGAGGAGAAATACACACACAATCAATCAGTCTGTCAATCAATCACTCAATCAATCACTCAATCAATCAGTCTGTCAATCACTCAATCAATCAGTCTATCAATCACTCAATCAATCAGTCTATCAATCACTCAATCAAGCAGTCGATCAATCAATCACTCAATTAATCAGTCTATCAATTAATCACTTAATCAATCAATCAGTCAATCAATCATTCAATCAATCAGTCTATCAATCATTCAATCAATCAGTCTATAAATCAATCACTCAATCAATCAGTCTATAAATCACTCAATCAATCAGTCTATCAATCAGTCAATCAAATGTATTTATATAGCCCTTTTTAAAGTCAACATTTATCACCATATGCTTTACAGTATCCAGACCTGGAACCATAAAGACCAAGCAACATTACAGTAACCAGACCTGGAACCATAAAGACCAAGCAGCAGCACAGTAACCAGACCTGGAACCATAAAGACCAAGCAGCAGCAGTGGCCAGGGAAAACTCCCCAGAAGGAAGACAACTTGATATGTTCAAATCAGCATGACTCAACACTAGGGCCTATTTGTTCAGCTTTCGAACTATACTGTGAAATCACACACACACACACACACGCACACGCACACGCACACGCACACACACACCCACACACACACATTCCCTGATGGTCTCTGTTGGTTAACAATATTTTAGCGAACACAGGGACTCTAACCCTGATAGGAGGTCCAAGACACAGGCTGCGTCTACACTGTCAGCTCCATTCTGATCTTTTTTCCACTAATTGGTCTTTTGACCAATCACATCAAATCTTTTCACATCATATCTTTTTCAGAGCTGATCTGCTTGGTCAAAATACCAATTAGTGATAAAAGATCAGAATTGGTCTGCCTGTGTAAACATAGCATCACAGACCCAGAACTATAACACCCAGATAAAACATAATCTACACTAGAAACCTACTGATTCATCTCATAAACAACATGTTGACTATGTAATAGGTTGAAGACCCTAGACGCTGACCATGGATCACTTTTGCAATTCCCCCACTAATGGTTAAGGTTAGGAGTGGGGGAGGGGAATCTGATCCTAGATCTAAACTTAGAGGAAACTTCAGCCTGGCAACAACCCAAACAGATAAAACAGATCCTCACTGGAGGGTTAATACCTACTGGCAGTAGGTATATGTAGATTGTAGAGAGGGAGGCAGAGATGGGTACTGACCTGAAATTGTTGAAGTTGTCAGTTGGTAGTTTTTCACATGCCGCCAGCAGAGCTTGTAGTCTCTTGTCCATATCCTGAATACTGAACGATGAAGAGAGTGCTCAGGGTGAGTTGTGCTCAAGGCAGTGTTTTCCTCAACATTATTTTGTACCAGGGAGACCAGCAGGCTACAGTGTATTGTCATTGAGAGGCTAATTGGTGTCAGCTAACCATCTGAGGGACCGGTAAACAACAACCCAGGGACCAGTGCCGGACCACGGACCGGAGGTTGAGAAACACTGTGTTAATAATGACTATTATTGTGATACCGGTTCACCGTCTGTTCTGTCAGTATGGTAATGTACCCTTCTTTATGGAGTTCTCCCCATAGAAATAGGAAAGTCATTCTAGAATAGAAGAGTCATATCCAGCTCTTTAACATAACTAAAAAAGGATCTGTTATCTGTAGTAGAGATGCTGTGGTTATGAAGGGATCTGTTATCTGTAGTGGAGATGCTGAGGTTATGAAGGGATCTGTTATCTGTAGTGGATATGCTGTGATTATGAAGGGATCTGTTATCTGTAGTAGAGATGATGTGGTTATGAAGGGATCTGTTATCTGTAGTAGAGATGCTGTAGTTATGAAGGGATATTTTATCTGTTGTAGAGATGCTGTGGTTATGAAGGGATCTGTTATCTGTAGTAGAGATGCTGTGGTTATGAAGGGATCTGTTATCTGTAGTAGAGATACTGTGGTTATGAAGGGATCTGTTATCTGTAGTGGAGATGCTGAGGTTATGAAGGGATCTGTTATCTATAGTGGAGATGCTGTGATTATGAAGGGATCTGTTATCTGTAGTGGAGATGCTGTGGTTATGAAGGGATATGTTATCTGTAGTAGAGATGCTGTGGTTATGGAGGGATCTGTTATCTGTAATAGAGATGCTGTGGTTATGAAGGGATCTGTTATCTGTGGTAGAGATGCTGTGGTTATGAAGGGAATCTCTACTCACTTTGACGCCTGAATCCAGTCCTCGTAAAGTTCACTGGTCATCAGTGGCTCTGGAAGCTCACGGAGGTATGATTTCAGAGCCCCTGCGGAAGAGAGGGATGGAGAGACAGAGGGAGAGAGAGAGAGAGGTAGAGAGAAAGAGAACGGGATGGAGAAAGAGGGGGGAGGGAGGGAGGGAGGGAGGGAGGGGTGAGAGAGAGGAAGGGGGAGAGATGGGAAGAGAGAGAGAGAGAGGGGGGGGAGGGGGGATGGAGAAAGAGAGATGGAGAGAGAAATGGAGGAAGAGAGAGAAAGAGAAAGAGAGATATAATCTCAATAGGCCTAGGGGAGGTGTGGTTTTCTCTGTTCAGAATACTGATGAGAACACACACACAACGCTGCCATCCTCCGATTACTCAAGGAAGTGGACAGCAACATTACAAAGAAGCCTTTAGGATAGAGAACATCTAGGGCAAAACACAAGCAGATAATTTGGGAAATGTTAAGGGATATGTTCTTCTAGCCCCACAGCTGAACTAAACTCCAGGGCCAAATCAAGTTTCAGGTGTCATGTTTTATTGGTCGTATATACGGGATACACATGGCATACACCGTCCAATGAAATGCTTACTTGCATGTTCCTTACTCGACAATGCAACAACAATAAGAAGTAATGAAAGATAATAATAGGAACATAAAGTAATTGGCTCAGTAGAATAAACATTTTAGCATCAGTATAATACAGGAAGGCACCATTTATAGTCCAATATTTACACGTTTTGGGGAAGGGAGGATTGGGGGGCAAGTGTTTAAATTGCGCAATATCATAATAAGAGTCTGGTAGCAGCAGTTGTGATGTGTGTAGAATGAATAGTAGTATATGTGTGTGCGTGTGTGTGTGTGTGAGTGAGTGCATTTGTGCTAAGGTGCGGAGAATCAGAGCAGTTTCTCAATCCAGTTCAAGTGTTCAACAGTCTGATGGCTTGTAGACAGAAACTGTCTCTGAGCCTGTTGGTATCAGACCTCATGCTCCGATACCATCTGCCTGATGGTGAGGGAGAGAACAGCTCGTGGCTGGGGTGTGTGGGGTCCTTGATGATGCTGCGCGCTTTCCTCAGGCACCGTTTCGAGTAGATGTCCTGGATGGGTGGGAGCACGGTCCAGTGATGTCTTGGATGGGTGGGAGCACGGTCCCAGTGATGTCCTGGATGGGTGGGAGCACGGTCCCAGTGATGTCCTGGATGGGTGGGAGCACGGTCCAGTGATGTCCTGGATGGGTGGGAGCACGGTCCCAGTGATGTTCTGGATGGGTGGGAGCACGGTCCCAGTGATGTCCTGGATGGGTGGGAGCACGGTATCTGTGTGGCACGTAGTGATGTCCTGGATGGGTGGGAGCACGGTCCAGTGAGCTGGAGGTGGGAGCACGGTCCCAGTGATGTTCTGGATGGGTGGGAGCACGGTCCCAGTGATGTCCTGGATGGGTGGGAGCACGGTCCCAGTGAAGTCCTGGATGGGTGGGAGCACGGTCCAAGTGATGTCCTGGATGGGTGGGAGCACGGTCCCAGTGATGTCCTGGATGGGTGGGAGCACGGTCCCAGTGATGTCCTGGATGGGTGGGAGCACGGTCCAGTGATGTCCTGGATGGGTGGGAGCACGGTCCCAGTGATGTTCTGGATGGGTGGGAGCACGGTCCCAGTGATGTCCTGGATGGGTGGGAGCACGGTCCCAGTGAAGTCCTGGATGGGTGGGAGCACGGTCCAAGTGATGTCCTGGATGGGTGGGAGCACGGTCCCAGTGATGTCCTGGATGGGTGGGAGCACGGTCCCAGTGATGTCCTGGATGGGTGGGAGCACGGTCCCAGTGATGTTCTGGATGGGTGGGAGCACGGCCCCAGTGATGTCCTGGGCCGTCTTCACCACCCACTGGAGGGCCTTGAGGTCGTGGACGGAGCAGTAACAGGCCATTATGGAACCGGTCAGGACGCTCTCGATGGTGCAGTGGTAGTATTTGGAGAGGACCGGGGGTGGCATGCCGAATTTCTTCAGCTGCCTTAGGAAGTAGAGACGCTGCTGCGCCCTCTTGACAAGAGTGGTGATGTTGTTGGTCCATGTCAAGTCTTCGGTGATGTGGACTCAAAGGAACTTAAAACAGCTGACTCCCTCTACTGCAGTCCTGACGATGTGGATCGCGGCATGTTCCCTCCTCTGCTTCCTGAGTCAACAGTCAACTCATTTGTTTTGCTGACGTTGAAGGAATGGTGTTGTCCTGGCACCACAATGCCAGTTCACTTACCTCCTCCCTATAGGCTGACTCGTCATTGTTGGTTATCAGGCCTACAACTGTGGTGTCGTCAGCAAAGTTGATGATGACTTGGTGTCTTGGAAAGCTACACGGTCGTGGGTGAACAGGTAGTACAGCAGAGAACTGAGGATGCTCTGAGCTTGGTGTTAAGCTTGGAGGGAACAATAGTGTTGAATGCTGAACTGTAGTCAATGAACTGCATTCTCACATAGGTGTTCTTCTTGTCCAGATGTGTTACGGCCGCGTGAATAGCGATGGAAATTGAACCTTGGATCTGTTGGAGCGGTATTCAAATTGGAGTGGGTCCAGTGTGCCTGGCAAGCTGGCCTTGACGTGAGCCATGACCAGCATCTACAAGCACTTCATGATGACCAGCGTCTGTGTGACGGGGCGATAGTAATTTGGGCATGTCACCTTGTCTTTCTTGGACACTGGGACGATGGTGGTCTCCTTGAATGGCTCCCTAACCCTACATAATGCACTAATTTGACCAGAGCCATATGGGCCAGGGGTCAAAAGTAGTACACTGTATAGGGAATATGGTGTCATTTGGGATGCAGGCCAGCTCTCTACTGGAGGAGGATGTTAGGAAACAGGCAACAAGGAAATAGGCAACAAGGTGTGAAAGACAACAGTCCACAAACATAAGAAACCTCTACTTGATTGTGTTGACCTAACATTGATTGATATATTTCTGGAGGCATGGATCTCCTGAAAGCAGAGTTCTATCTGATGGTTATATATAGACAATGGAGCTAGCTAAAGGCTTGTTGTTATGGAGACCAGAGCCTGCGCCAGAGAGAGAGAGAGGCGCGAGGCGTGTGTGTGGGTGTAAATTAATCTGTGATGGTGTGTGCGTGTGTGCGTGTGTGTGTGTGTGTGTGTGTCAGACCTGGGTTCAAATACATGTGTATTTGAGTATATATACTGAACAAAAATACAAATGCAACATGCAACAATTTCAAAGATTTTACTGAGTTACAGTTACAGTTTATATAAGGAAATCAGTTAATTGAAATACATTCATTAGGCCCTAATCTATGGATTTCACATGACTGAGAATGCAGGTGGACATTTCTGCAGTCATGCTCATTCAAAACTTGAGACATCTGTGGTATTGTGTTGTGTGACAAAACTGCACATTTTAGAGTGGCCTTTTATTGTCCCCAGCACAAGGTGCACCTGTGTAATGATCATGCTGTTTAATCAGCTTATTGATATGCCACACCTGTCAGGTGGATGGATTATTTTAGCAAAGAAGAATTGGTCACAAACAGGGATGTAAACAAATGTATGCACACATTTGAGATAAATAAGCTTTTTGTGAGTATGGAACATTTCTGGGATCTTTTATTTCAGTTAATGAAACATGGGACCAACACTTTACATGTTGCGTTTATATTCTGTTCAGTGTAGTATTTCAAATACTATTTTTTCTGTGTATTTGAATTTTGTGTATTTTAATGGCTATTTGTAAAAACGAAACAGTCGATCAAATTATATTTGAGAGTATTTTCAAATACTTCTATCAAATACTATTTTCAAATACCTGTGTTAAATGCATGGGAGTGTATTTGAGTATTTTCAAATACTGTGTGTGTGTCTATATGTGTGTGTGTGGGTGTGTAAGGTAACCTGCGATGGCGTGAGGGTCAGCTGAATACTCCTGTACGTCCATAACACCACAGTCCAGGGAGGCCTTCAGCTTCTTCAGCTTGGAGGCCGAGGGGGCCACTCTGAACAGACCCTACACACACAGGGAGTCAGCAAGACAGGAAGACAAGAAGACAGGGAGTCAGGAAGACAGAGAGTCAGAGCAGGGCCATCATAGAGATAAATACTGAAACATAAATGTAGTACATACTATATCTCTGTCTACAATAAACACTCTCTAACAGTTAACTGATATCAGAATGTAAAGCAGTGTTCAATTGGCTTAATTTGGGACTGGGAAACTTAGTGTTAAGTCGGCTTCATCTGGGTCTGGGAAACTTAGTGTTAAGTATTCTTCATCTGGGTCTGGGAAACTTAGTGTTAAGTAGTCTTCATCTGGGTCTGGGAAACTTAGTAGAGTTAAGTAGGCTTTATCTGGGTCTGGGAAACTTAGTAGTGTTAAGTAGGCTTTATCTGGGTCTGGGAAACTTAGTAGAGTTAAGTAGCCTTCATCTGAGTCTGGGAAACTTAGTAGAGTTAAGTAGTCTTCATATGGGTCTGGGAAACTTAGTGTTAAGTAGTCTTCATCTGGGTCTGGGAAACTTAGTAGTGTTAAGTAGGCTTTATCTGGGTCTGGGAAACTTAGTAGAGTTAAGTAGGCTTCATCTGAGTCTGGGAAACTTAGTAGAGTTAAGTAGTCTTCATATGGGTCTGGGAAACTTAGTGTTAAGTAGTCTTCATCTGGGTCTGGGAAACTTAGTGTTAAGTAGTCTTCATCTGGGTCTGGGAAACTTAGTGTTAGGTAGTCTTCATCTGGGTCTGGGAAACTTAGTGTTATGTAGTCTTCATCTGGGTCTGGGAAACTTAGTGTTAAGTAGTCTTCATCTGGGTCTGGGAAACTTAGTGTTAAGTAGCCTTCATCTGGGTCTGGGAAACTTAGTGTTAAGTAGCCTTCATCTGGGTCTGGGAAACTTAGTGTTAAGTAGTCTTCATCTGGGTCTGGGAAACTTAGTGTTAAGTAGTCTTCATCTGGGTCTGGGAAACTTAGTGTTAAGTAGTCTTCATCTGGGTCTTGGAAACTTAGTGTTAAGTAGGCTTAATCTTTTTCTCTACCTCCTCCTGCATGCCACACTCCAGCAGCATAGTGACACAGGCTTCGATGGGGAAGGCGATCTCTCTACTGCTGATGGACAGGTGTTCCTCCAAGGCCTTGCCATACGACGGCTTCTCCACCCACGCCTCTGTGGTGGTACAACACATTATACAACAGTTAGACACACGAGAAGCAGACAGGCATGGACACATACACATGTGCAGGCATGGACGAGCTCTCACACACACACACAGACACGCGTAAATGTGCACACACACACACACACACACACACACACACACACACACACACACACACATACACACACATTAACTCACCCTGGTGAGCTTTAATGGTGGGCAAGACACTCTGGAGGATCTCTAGAGACTTCCTGTGATATTCTGCCTGGATCTCTATGAGCTACAGAGAGACGCACAGAGACACAGGGACAGAGAGGGGACAGAGACACAGGGACAGAGAGGGGACAGAGACACAGGGACAGAGAGGGGACAGAGACACAGGGACAGAGAGGGGACAGAGACACAGGGACAGAGAGGGGACAGAGACACAGGGACAGAGAGGGGACAGAGACACAGGGACAGAGAGGGGGCAGAGACACAGGGACAGAGAGGGGACAGAGACACAGGGACAGAGAGGGAGACAGAGACACAGGGACAGAGAGGGGACAGAGACACAGGGACAGAGAGGGGACAGAGACACAGGGACAGAGAGGGAGACAGAGAGACAGGGACAGAGAGGGGACAGAGACACAGGGACAGAGAGGGAGACAGAGATACAGGGACAGAGAGGGGACAGAGACACAGGGACAGAGAGGGGACAGAGACACAGGGACAGAGAGGGGGCAGAGAGGGGACAGAGAGGGGACAGAGACACAGGGACAGAGAGGGGACAGAGACACAGGGATAGAGAGGGAGACAGAGATACAGGGACAGAGAGGGAGAGAGAGACACAGGGACAGAGAGGGAGACAGAGACACAGGGACAGAGAGGGAGAGAGAGACACAGGGACAGAGAGGGAGACAGAGACACAGGGACAGAGAGGGAGACAGAGACACAGGGACAGAGAGGGAGACAGAGACACAGGGACAGAGAGGGAGACAGAGACACAGGGACAGAGAGGGAGACAGAGACACAGGGACAGAGAGGGGACAGAGACACAGGGACAGAGAGGGAGACAGAGACACAGGGACAGAGAGGGGACAGAGACACAGGGACAGAGAGGGAGACAGAGACACAGGGACAGAGAGGGAGACAGAGACACAGGGACAGAGAGGGAGACAGAGAGACAAAGGGACAGAGAGAGAGACACACAGGGAAACAGAGGGACAGAGGGGTAAAAAAGGTGAGGTTTAAACACCTGCTCAGCTATATGACTGTAACATGAGTCAAGGTCATCTGAAGGGTAAATGCATTGATACAGAAAATGTACTAACCGTCTGAAAGTAGTTTGCATAGTCTATTTCTTTGGCCACAAAATTATACATATCTGCTGATAGTTGATCCTGGAAAAGAGGATAAGAAATGACCTTTAACCTTAATGCAGCCTGTAACCTTGTAGTGTTTAATGCAGCCTGTAACCTTGTAGTGGTTAATGCAGCCTGTAACCTTGTAGTGGTTAATGCAGCCTGTAACCTTGTAGTGTTTAATGCAGCCTGTAACCTTGTAGTGGTTAATGCAGCCTGTAACCTTGTAGTGTTTAATGCAGCCTGTAACCTTGTAGTGGTTAATGCAGCCTGTAACCTTGTGGTGGTTAATGCAGCCTGTAACCTTGTGGTGGTTAATGCAGCCTGTAACCTTGTGGTAAATACAGCCTGTAACCTTGTGGTGGTTAATGCAGCCTGTAACCTTGTAGTGGTTAATGCAGCCTGTAACCTTGTAGTGGTTAATGCAGCCTGTAACCTTGTGGTGGTTAATGCAGCCTGTAACCTTGTAGTGGTTAATGCAGCCTGTAACCTTGTGGTGGTTAATGCAGCCTGTAACCTTGTGGTGGTTAATGCAGCCTGTAACCTTGTGGTGGTTAATGCAGCCTGTAACCTTGTAGTGGTAAATGCAGCCTGTAACCTTGTGGTAAATACAGCCTGTAACCTTGTGGTGGTTAATGCAGCCTGTAACCTTGTGGTGGTTAATGCAGCCTGTAACCTTGTAGTGGTAAATGCAGCCTGTAACCTTGTGGTGGGGAGGAGGAGGAGCCAGAACCTCTAGAACCCTGTGACTCACTCTGCAGATCTCCATCCTATTGGCTGCCTCCTCCATCTCCTCTCTGAGGGCCTCCCCCTTGGCCCCGCCCGCCTGCAGGTTGCTAGGGTGACTGGAGGACTTGGACGACTGGTGAAACCTACAGGCAAGGAGGGGACAGAAGAAGAGTTAGGAGGGGGGATGGAACACCAACACACAGGCTTCATCCCAAATGGCATCCTATTCTAGGCTATATAGTGCACTACCTTTGACCAGAGCTTGTTAAAAAGTAGTGCACTATATAGGGATTAGGGTGCGATTTGCGACACAACCACAGAGGGAAAGAACATGCTTGTCTAAGCATTATTCTAAACATGAGCATCTCTTAAGAAGTGGTCAGTGAAGAGGGTTAAAGGTCCCAGCCTGTATGTTAACATGCATTCCATCCCTCACCGTGTGCGGGCTGAGTCCATGTCCAGGACCAGCTTGGCTAAATGTTTCCTCTGTTTCTGGATGTTGGGGATGTCCACCTGGGAAGAGACAGGAACAGATGAAACCACCTCTATAATGTATCTCCACACATGACTACATTCATTTATCTACTAGTTATCTGGGAGTTGAGATGGGAGGAATATTCTAGCACCCTGAAGGTAATAGACAATAATGAACATGCTGACATTGTGTCTGACAATCATCGTCACTTAGAGATAGTAATGGTGAATGGTGTGGGCTCTCCTAGTCTCTGGACAGACAATAATAATTGTATTGTGTATCTTTCATGCTTCTGCTTTTGATTGTTGTCACTGTGTAACTTATTCAATATGATGGACTTGGTATTGTTGGCTGCTTTTAGTGAAGCAGGGCCCCCTAGCAAAAGGAGATATCGCTCTCAATGGGACTTCCCTGTATAAATAAAGGTGAAAAACAACAACAAAAAACATTCATATACAAGTGTGAGACTTAAAGTACTGTATGGCTAGGGAGAGTAGGATTCACCTCATCATAGGGAGAGTAGGACTCACCTCATCATAGGTTACAGTAGGACTCACCTCATCATAAAGACAGTAGGACTCACCTCATCATAGAGACAGTAGGACTCACCTCATCATAGAGACAGTAGGACACACCTCATCATAGAGACAGTAGGACTAACCTCATCATAATGACAGTAGGACTCACCTCATCATAGGGAAAGTAGGACTCACCTCATCATAGAGACAGTAGGACTCACCTCATCATAGAGACAGTAGGACTAACCTCATCATAGTGACAGTAGGACTCACCTCATTATAGAGACAGTAGGACTCACCTCATCATAATGACAGTAGGACTCATCTCATCATAGAGACAGTAGGACTCACCTCATCATAGAGACAGTAGGACTCACCTCATCATAGAGACAGTAGGACTCACCTCATCATAATGACAGTAGGACTCATCTCATCATAGAGACAGTAGGACTCACCTCATCATAGAGACAGTAGGACTCACCTCATCATAGAGACAGTAGGACTCACCTCATCATAATGACAGTAGGACTCACCTCATCATAGAGACAGCAGGACTCACCTCATCATAGAAACAGTAGGACTAACCTCATCATAGTGACAGCTGGACTCACATCGTCATAGTGACAGTAGGACTTATCTCATCATAGAGACAGTAGGACTCACCTCATCATAGTGACAGTAAAACTCACCTCATCATAGAGACAGTAGGACTCACCTCATCATAGAGACAGTAGGACTCACCTCATCATAGAGACAGTAGGACTCACCTCATCATAATGACAGTAGGACTGACCTCATGACAGAGACAGTATAACTCACCTCATCATAGAGACAGTAGGACTCACCTCATCATAGAGACAGTAGGACTCACCTCAGCCAGCTCAGAGAAACAGTAGGACTCACCTCATCATAGAGACAGTAGGACTCACCTCATCATAGTGACAGTAGGACTCACCTCAGCCAGCTCATAGAGACAGTAGGACTCACCTCATCATGGAGACAGCAGGAATCACCTCGTCATAGAGACAGTAGGACTCACCTCATCATAGAGACAGTAGAACTCACCTCAGCCAGCTCATAGAGACAATAGAACTCACCTCATCATAGAGACAGTAGGACTCACCTCATCATAGAGACAGTAGGACTTACCTCATCATAGAGACAGTAGGACTCACCTCATCATAGAGACAGTAGGACTCACCTCATCATAGAGACAGTAGAACTCATCTCAGCCAGCTCATAGAGACAGTAGAACTCACCTCATCATAGAGACAGTAGGACTAACCTCGTCATAGAGACAGTAGGACTCACCTCATCATAGAGACAGTAGAACTCACCTCAGCCAGCTCATAGAGACAGTAGAACTCACCTTATCATAGAGACAGTAGGACTCACCTCATCATAGAGACAGTAGGACTAACCTCGTCATAGAGACAGTAGGACTCACCTCATCATAGAGACAGTAGAACTCACCTCAGCCAGCTCATAGAGACAGTAGAACTCACCTTATCATAGAGACAGTAGGACTCACCTCATCATAGAGACAGTAGGACTCACCTCATCATAGAGACAGTAGGACTCACCTCATCATAATGACAGTAGGACTCACCTCATCATAGAGACAGTAGGACTCACCTCATCATAGAGACAGTAGGACTCACCTCATCATAGAGACAGTAGAACTCACCTCAGCCAGCTCATAGAGACAGTAGAACTCACCTCATCATAGAGACAGTAGGACTCACCTCATCATAGAGACAGTAGGACTCACCTCATCATAGAGACAGTAGGACTCACCTCAGCCAGCTCATAGAGAGGCTCCACCACATCCTTCTCTATCTGGAACTCAAACTGAATTAGTTCCTGGGCCAGCTTCTCCTCTGTCTCCCCACACAGGTTCAGCATCTTCCTGTTAAGGGAAAAGAGCCAATCACAACCTCAGATAAGTCCCAGCCACAGCCAAACACAACGTCAGCTAGGTCCCTGCCACAGCCAAACACAACGTTAGCTAGGTCCTTGCCACAGCCAATCACAATGTCAGCTAGGTCCCAGTCAATCACAACATCAGCTAGGACCCGGCCACAACCAATCAGAATGCATCGGATAGAGGACAAGGTCAAGGAGGACAGAGTGGAATTATGGCAGAATCAACTGAAAAAAGATGTGTGAGTGAGAGAGAGACCAAGAGAGAGAGAGAGACATCAACTTAGAATCAACTATTAAAGACTACCAGAACCCACTGGATTCTCCATTTACATTGAATGAACTACATGTCACGCCCTGGCTCTGGGGACTCTTATATGTTGAGCCAGGGTGTGGATTTTCTATGTGTGATTTTCTATGTTGTGTTCTAGTTCGTGTTTTCTATGTTGACCAGGGTGGTTCCCAATCAGAGGCAGCTGATTCTCGTTGTCTCTGATTGGGAACCATACTTAGGCAGCCTGTTGGCACTAGTTATTTGTGGGATCTTGTTCTGTATAGGTTTGTGTTGGTGAACCTTTAGACTTCACGTATCGTTTTGTTGTTTTGTTATTTGTGTAAAGTACTCATTAAAAGATGTACGCCTATCACGCTGCGCCTTGGTCCGCTTCTTATAATGATCGTGACAGAAGATCCCACCAAAATAGGACCAAGCTATGCGGAGCTGCGTACTGTGCCGCGAGTGGTCCGGCACAGTCCTGTACGTCCTGTGCTAGCACCACGCACGTGTCGTGGTAAGGTGGGCATGCAGCCAGGACGGAGTGTGACGGCTCAACGCTCGTGGCCTCCAGTACCCCTCCTCGGTCCCGGATATCCTGCGCCAGTGCCACATGCTGTAGTGCCAGTACGAGTGCACAGCCCTGTACGTCCTGTGCTGATGCCTCACACAGAGTGTGTAGAAATAGGCATTCAGCCAGGACGGGTTGTGTCAGCTCTTCGCTCCAGACCTCCAGTCCGTCTCCACAGTCCAGTCCGGCCTGTTCCTGCTCCCCGCACCAAGCCAGTGGTGCGCGTCGTCAGCCCGGTCCGGCCCGTTCCTGCTCCCCGCACCAAGCCAGTGGTGCGCGTCGTCAGTCCGGCACAGCCCGTGCCTGTTCCACCGGTGCCTGGTCAGGCACCGGTCAGCTGCTCCACACCGGAGCCTGAGCAATCCGCTCCACTGGTGTCCAGTCCAGCTCCGGCCAGCGGGGCCAGACCAGACCAGGGCGCTACGGGGGGGTAGTGAGAGAGTGGTGGTCACGCCCAGAGCCGGATCCGCCTCCGAGGCGGAATGCCCACCCGGCCCCTCCCCTGTTGGGTTTGGTTGGCGCGGTCGCAGTCCGCGCCTTTGGTGGGGGATACTGTCACGCCCTGGCTCTGGGGACTCTTATATGTTGAGCCAGGGTGTGGATTTTCTATGTGTGATTTTCTATGTTGTGTTCTAGTTCGTGTTTTCTATGTTGGCAAGGGTGGTTCCCAATCAGAGGCAGCTGATTCTCGTTGTCTCTGATTGGGAACCATACTTAGGCAGCCTGTTGGCACTAGTTATTTGTGGGATCTTGTTCTGTATAGGTTTGTGTTGGTGAACCTTTAGACTTCACGTATCGTTTTGTTATTTGTGTAAAGTACTCATTAAAAGATGTACGCCTATCACGCTGCGCCTTGGTCTGCCTCTATCAACGATCGTGACACTACAGGACAAAATACAAACCCTCCAACCCAAAAAGTCCTGTGGTGTTGATGGTATCCTCAATGAAATGATAAAATATACAGACCACACATTTCAATTAGCTATACTTAAACTCTTTAACATCATCCTTAGCTCTGGCATCTTCCCCAATATTTGGAACCAATGACTGATCACCCCAATCCACAAAAGCGGAGACAAATTTGACCCCAATAACTACCGTGGGATATGCGTCAACAGCAACCTTGGGAAAATCCTCTGCATTATCATTAACAGCAGACTAGTTCGTTTCCTCAGTGAAAACAATGTACTGAGCAAATGTCAAATTGGCTTTTTACCAAATTACCGTACGACAGACCACGTATTCACTCTGCACACCCTAATTGACAAACAAACAAACCAAAACAAAGGCAAAGTCTTCTTATGCTTTGTTGATTTCAAAAAAGCTTTTGACTCACTTTGGCATGAGGGTCTGCTATACAAATTGATGGAAAGTGGGGTTGGGGGAAAAACATACGACATTATAAAATCCATGTACACAAACAACAAGTGTGTGGTTAAAATGGGCAAAAAACACACACATTTCTTTCCACAGGGCCGTGGGGTGAGACAGGGATGCAGTTTAAGCCCCACCCTCTTCAACATATATATCAACAAATTGGCGAGGGCACTAGAACAGTCTGCAGCACCTGGCCTCACCCTACTAGAATCTGAAGTCAAATGTCTTCTGTTTGCTGATGATCTGGTGCTTCTGTCACCAACCAAGGAGGGCCTACAGCAGCACCTAGATCTTCTGCACAGATTCTGTCAGACCTGGGCCCTGACAGTAAATCTCAGTAAGACAAAAATAATGGTGTTCCAAAAAAGGTCCAGTTGCCAGGACCACAAATACAAATTCCATCTAGACACCGTTGCCCTAGAGCACACAAAAAACGATACATACCTCGGCCTAAACATCAGCGCCACAGGTAACTTCCACAAAGCTGTGAACGATCTGAGAGACAAGGCCTTCTATGCCATCAAAAGGAACATAAAATTTGACATACCAATTAGAATCTGGCTAAAAATACTTGAATCAGTTATAGAACCCATTGCCCTTTATGGTTGTGAGGTCTGGGGTCCGCTCACCAACCAAGAATTCACAAAATGGGACAAACACCAAATTGAGACTCTGCATGCAGAATTCTGCAAAAACATCCTCCGTGTACAACGTAAACACCAAATAATGCATGCAGAGCAGAATTAGGCCAATACCCGCTAATTATCAAAATCCAGAAAAGAGCCGTTAAATTCTATAACCACTTAAAAGGAAGCGATTCCCAAACCTTCCATAACAAAGCCATCACCTACAGAGAGATGAACTTGGAGAAGAGTCCCCTAAGTAAGCTGGTCCTGGGGCTCTGTTCACAAACACAAACAGACCCCACACAGCCCCAGGAAACAACAACAACAACAACAACAACAACAACACAATTAGACCCAACCAAATCATGAGAAAACAAAAAGAGAATTACTTGACACATTGGAAAGAACAAACAAAAAAACAGAGCAAACTAGAATGCTATTTGGCCCTAAACAGAGAGTACACAGTGGCAGAATACCTGACCACTGTGACTGACCCAAACTTAAGGAAAGCTTTGACTATGTACAGACTCAGTGAGCATAGCCTTGCTATTGAGAAAGGCCGCCGTAGGCAGACCTGGCTCTCAAGAGAAGACAGGCTATGTGCACACTGCCCACAAAATGAGGTGGAAACTGAGCTGCACTTCCTAACCTCCTGCCAAATGTATGACCATATTAGAGACACATATTTCCCTCAGATTACAGCGATCCACAAAGAATTAGAAAACAAACCCAATTTTGATAAACTCCCTTATCTACTGGGTGAAAGACCACAGTGTGCCATCACAGCTGCAAGATTTGTGACCTGTTGCCACAAGAAAAGGGCAACCAGTGAAGAACAAACACCATTGTAAATACAACCCATATTTATGTTTATTTATTTTCCCATTTGTACTTTAACTCTTTGCACATTGTTACAACACTGTATATATACATAATATGACATTTGAAATGTCTTTATTCTTTTGAAACTTCTGAGTGTAATGTTTACTGTTAATATTTATTGTTTATTTCACTTTTGTTTACTATCTACATCACTTGCTTTGGCAATGTTAACATACGTTTCCCATGCCAATAAAGCCCTTAAATTGAATTGAATTGAGACAGAGAGAGAGACCTAGCGAGAGAGAGAAAGAGAGAGAGATAGAGAGAGAGAGAGAGAGAGAGAGAGAGAGAGAGAGAGAGAGAGAGAGAGAGAGAGAGAGAGAGAGAGAGAGAGAGAGAGAAAGACAGAGAGAGAGAGACAGAGAGAGAGAGAGAGAGACCTAGAGAGAGAGAGAGACAGAGAGAGAGAGACCTAGAGAGAGAGAGAGAGAGCTAGAGAGAGAGAGAGAGCTAGAGAGAGACCTAGAGAGAGAGAGAGAGAGAGAGAGAGAGAGACAGAGAGAGAGAGAGACCTAGAGAGAGAGAGAGACCTAGAGAGAGAGAGAGAGGGAGAGAGAGAGTGAGAGAGAGAGTGCGTGAGTGCGTGTTTGTGTGTGTGCGCTTGTGCGTGTGTGCGTGCGTGTCTGTGTGTGTGTTTGTGTGTGTGTGCGTGCGTGGCGTGCGCGTGCGTGTGTGTGTGTGTGTGTGTGTGTGTGTGTGTGTGTATGCGTATACAGGGACTCACCCTAGTAGAGAGTCATCTCCCAGCACAGCAGCTCCCTCTACCATGCATTGTGCCAGGATGGTTAGTGGTAGCTTTTTCTGATACAAGAAAGAAAGTATTAACATACAGAATTTCATATCACAGCAGCTCAGTTGATAGAGCATGGCGCTTGCAACGCCAGGGTTGTGGGTTCGTTTCCCACGGGGGGGGCATTATGAAAATGTATGCACTCACTAACTGTAAGTCGCTCTGGATAACAGCGTCTGCTAAATGACTAAAATGTAAATGTAAGGTAGCAAAACATACTTCTCTGTCACTGTCTGAACAGGGGGAGAATGTGGATATTATGGATTTGTATTTATTCCTGGTTTATTTGAATAGGGAGGGGCAGATAGAAACTCACTGACACATTGAATAAAGCAGCCTCTGATAGGTGCTCACCGAGGGAGACTTGACTGATTTCTTCTCTCTCTCGTCGGCACCTTGCTGGCCCTGCAGGCAGGCGGTCAGCTTTTTGTGAGTGCTGTGGGTCACCTGTTTGACCAGGTCCAACCGCTTCTCCACCTAAACCAGCACAGCAACATGTATCAGACACCACGCTGACAGGTAGGCCATAGATCACACACACAGGTACGCACACACACACACACACACACACTTATTTACCTGCAGAAGATCGTCGCTTAACACTTCAGTTTTTTCTGCCCTAGAAGGAGAAACCACACCAGTCAGGATTGGGTTAGGGTGGAGAGGGTCGGAGAAAACACACCAGTCAGGATTGGGTTAGGGTGGAGAGGGTAGGAGAAACCACACCAGTCAGGATTGGGTTAGGGTGGAGAGGGTAGGAGAAAACACACCAGTCAGGATTGGGTTAGGGTGGAGAGGGTAGGAGAAACCACACCAGTCAGGATTGGGTTAGGGTGGAGAGGGTAGGAGAAACCACACCAGTCAGGATTGGGTTAGGGTGGAGAGGGTAGGAGAAACCACACCAGTCAGGATTGGGTTAGGGTGGAGAGGGTAGGAGAAACCACACCAGTCAGGATTGGGTTAGGGTGGAGAGGGTTTGAATGATTTAACAAGAACACACTCAACAAGCCACTGGGGAATCTCCTTAAGTACTTTACGTAGTTCTTTTAACACTTTTAGCTAAGACCATAACATCCACATAATCAAGTTACAGTGCCTTCAGAAAGTATTCATACCCCTTATTCCACATTTTGTTGTGTTACAGCCTGAATTCAAAATGGATAAAACATGTTTTTAGAAATCTTAGCAAATGTATTGAAAATGAAATACAGAAATATCGCATTTACATAAGGTGGTCCTCTGTAGCTCAGCTGGTAGAGCATGGCGCTTGTAACGCCAGGGTAGTGGGTTCGATCCCCGGGACCACCCATACACAAAAATGTATGCACGCATGACTGTAAGTCGCTTTGGATAAAAGCGTCTGCTAAATGGCATATTATTATTATATTATAAGTATTCACACCCCTGAGTCAATACTTTGTAGAAGCACCTTTGGCAGCAATTACAGCTGTGAGTCTTTCTGGTCTCTAAGAGCTTTCCACACCTGGATTGTGCAACATTTGCCCAAAATTCTTCAAGCTCTGTCAAATTGGTTGTTGATCATTGCTAGACAACCATTTTCAGGTTTTGCCATATATTTTCAAGTAGATTTAAGTCAAAACTGTCACTTGGCCACTCAGGAACATTCACTGTATTCTTGGTAAGCAACTCCAGGGTAGATTTGGCCTTGTGTTTTAGGTTATTGTCCTGCTGAAAGGTGTCTGGTGGAAAGCAGACTGGACCAGGTTTTCCTCTAGGATTTAGCCTGTGCTTAGCTCCATTCAGTTTATTTTTTATCCTGAAAAACTCCCCAGTCCTTAATGATTACAAGCATACCCATAACATGATGTAGCCACCACAATGCTTGAAAATATGGAGAGTGGTACTCAATAATGTGTTGTATTGGTTTTGACCCAAACATAACACTTTGTATTCAGAACAAAAAGTTAATTGCTTTGCCACATTTTTTGCAGTATTACTTTAGAGCCTTGTTGCTAACAGGATGCATGTTTTGGAAGATTTTTGTATTGTACAGGCTTCCTTTAGTTCACTCTGACAATTAGGTTATTATTGTGGAGTAACTACAATGTTGTTGATCCATCCTCAGTTTTCTCCTATCACAGCCATTAAACTCTAACTGTTTTAAAGTCACCATTGGCCTCATGGTGAAATCCCTGAGCGTTTTCCTTCCTCTCCGGCAACTGAGTTAGGAAGGACGCCAGTATCTATTTATTTATTTTTATTTATTTTTTTTGGGGGGGGGGAATGGATCAGCTTAATATTGCAGATTGTATCTTCTATCAATGTAATTGTCTGCATCACTTCCAATCCCCCATGTTTTTTATATATATACTCCCCTTTACTACTTTTCAACCCCGTCATCCTTTCCCTACTTGGAGTAAATTAGTGAACAACAATGCCCAGGCCTCTACTTCGGTCTATACTTACTATCTACACCTTATGGACACAGTTAATTTTACAATAATTCTATTATATATATATATATATATATATATATATATATATATATATATATATATATATATATATATATATATATATATATATATTATTCATTTTTTTTGCTCCTGAACTTCTTCTACTCTCAACCTCTCCGATCATTTTCATGATGTCCGTCCGGTTTGCTTCTATATGCCATATCTTTCTAACTGTGCTCTTTCCCAAAAGCTCCCAACATACAACCTATATACTTATTATGGACACAGTATGCTTACATTATTAGCTATCTTTGTTATTATTTGTTGTTATTTGTTATTAGTCCCATCCTTCAACTCTATTCAATACCTCCCATCTATCTCTTAACACCATCCATATAGGATTTATATTTGCCATATATATTTCAACCGTACTGTGATGTTTTACAAAAGTTCTGAACCTTTCTATTCTCATTGCTTCTACAGATTGTGAATTAAAAATAAACATTTTTGCTAAAAGTATTATTATATTATTGATCGATTGACTATGACTTTTCAGATCACCCAGTAATGCTATCTGCAAGGTTAGCTCCAGGTAAATATTGCAATCCTTTAGCCATTCCTGAACCTGTGTCCAAAAACAAGCTACAAATGGACAGAACCAAAACAAATGATCTAATGATTCTGTCTCTTCACAGCAAAATCTGCAGAGCTGGGAAGATTGTATCCCCCATATAAATAACATTCTATTGGTAGCAAGAATTTTATATAATAATTTAAATTGAATTATTCTAATTTTTGAATCCGGTGTCGTTTTGCGTGTCAGTTCATAAACACTATGCCATGGGATTGGTACGTCAAAAATCTCTTCCCAGTATCTTTGTAGTTACTGGGTGTTTTGATACAAAGTGTAATTAATAACTTCACCATACTCAAAGGGATATTCAATGTCTGTTTTTTTTTACCCATCTACAAATAGGTGCCCTTCTTTGTGAGGCATTGGAAAACCTCCCTGGTCTTTGTGGTTGAATCTGTGTTTGAAATTCACTGCTTGACTGAGGGACCTTACAGATAATTGTATGTGTGGGCTACAGAGATGAGGTTGTCATTCAAAAATCCTGTTAAACACTATTATTACAAACAGTGTCCATACAACTTATTATGTGACTTGTTAAACACATTTTTACTTCTGAACGTATTTAGGATTGACATAATTGTCAGAGTTTGCTGTAGGTGGGTGTGGTGTTGGAATCAGGCGCAGGACGCAGGAAATAAGTCCAAAATACTTTAGTAAATGCACAAACTGAAACACGAAGAAAAGCCCTGAGGCGAGAACTCCGCACGCAGGCGTAAAACAAACGGGCGCACTAAACATGTGCGAATAAACTCTCCTACACAGAGGAGAACAGCTCAACCGAGCAAACCGTATATGATGGCGCAAATGCACGACAGTGAAAACAATCACACACAACACCTGACAAACACAACGAGAACTTATAGGACACTAATGACACTAAACGACAACAGGTGTACAATACCAGACAAGACCAAACGAACATAGAAACATACAACGGTGGCAGCTAGTATTCCGGAGACGACGAACGCCGAAGCTTGACGTGCGGCTCCAGACGTGCGCTGACTCCGGCCTCGGGGACGACCAGGAGGACGCGGAGCAGGGCGCGTCGGGTGACTACGATGGAATTCCGTCAGGAGAGACGGGTCCAAAATGTCTCCCCTCGGCACCCAGCACCGTTCCTCCGGGCCGTACCCCTCCCACTCCACCAGATATTGGAGACCCCCATCCGACGTCTCGAATCCAAGATGGACCGCACGGAGTACGCCGGTGCCCCCTCGATGTCCAATGGGGGCGGAGGAGTCTCCCTGATCTCATTTTCTTGGAGTGGGCCAGCTACCACCGGCCTGAGAAGAGACACATGGAACGAGGGGTTAATACATTTATACTCAACAGGTAGTTGTAATCTGTAACACACCTCGTTCAATCTTCTCAGGACTTTAAATGGCCCCACAAACCGCCGACCCAGCTTCCGACAGGGCAGGCGGAGGGGCAGGTTTCTGGTAGAGAGCCAGACTCGATCACCAGGTGCGTACACCGGTCCCTCACTGCGGTGGAGATCGGCGCTCGCCTTTTGACGACGGAGGGCCCGCTGCAGGTGGGACGTGTGCAGCGTTCCACGTCTCCTCCGAGCGCCGCACCCACTCATCCACCGCAGGAGCCTCGATCTGGCTCTGCTGCCAAGGTGCCAGAACCGGCTGGTAACCTAACACACATTGGAAAGGGGTTAGGTTAGTGGAGGAATGGCGTAGGGAATTCTGGGCCATTTCTGCCCAGGGGAACGTACCATGCCCACTCCTCCGGCCGGTCCTGGCAGTATGATCTAAGAAACCTACCCACATCCTGGTTCACACGTTCCACCTGCCCATTACTCTCCGGATGGTAACCCGAGGTGAGGCTCACCGAGACCCCCAACCGCTCCATAAAGGCTCTCCAGACTCTGGAGGTAAATTGGGGACCTCGATCAGACACAATATCCTCGGGTACCCCGTAGTGCCGGAAAAAATGGGTGAATAGCGCTTCGGCGGTCTGTAGGGCAGTAGGAAGGCCCGGCATAGGGAGCAAACGACAGGCCTTAGAGAACCGGTCCACAATGACCAGTATAGTAGTATTCCCCTGTGAGGGAGGAAGGTCAGTGATGAAATCCACCGAGAGGTGAGACCATGGTCGTTGTGGAACGGGCAGGGGTAGTAACTTACCCCTAGGCAGATGTCTAGGCGCCTTACACTGGGCGCACACCAAGCAGGAGGAGACATAAACCCTCACATCCCTCGCCAACGTGGGCCACCAGTACTTAGCACTAAGGCAGTGCACTGTCCGGCCGATACCAGGATGTCCAGAGGAGGGTGACGTGTGAGCCCAATAGATCAATCGATCCCAACCTCGAGCGGAACGTACTCCGACCCTCCGGGCATTGAGGTGGACTAGGGTCGGTGCGCAACGCCCGCTCGAGTTCAGCATCGACCTCCCACACTACCGGTGCCACCAGACAAGACTCTGGCAGTATGGGAGTGGGCTCCACGGACCTCTCCTCCGTGTCATACCGCCGAGACAGCGCGTCTGCCTTACCGTTCTGTGACCCAGGGATGTACGTGATCTTAAATACGAACCGGGTCAAAAACATATTCCACCGCGCCTGGCGAGGGTTTAGTCTCCTAGCTGCCCGGATGTACTCCAGGTTACGGTGGTCCGTCAAAATGAGGAAAGGGTGTTGAGCCCCCTCAAGCCAGTGCCTCCACACCTTTAGGGCCTGTACCACGGCTAGCAGCTCCCTGTCCCCTACGTCATAATTTCGCTCCGCCGGAATGAGCTTCTTGGAATAAAAAGCACAGGGGCGGAGTTTAGGTGGCGTGCCGGACCGTTGCGAAAGCACGGCTCCTATACCGGCCTCTGACGCGTCCACCTCTACCTGAAATGGTAAAGAGGGATCCGGATGCGCCAGCACCGGAGCCGAGGTGAACAGGTCCTTCAGCCTCCCAAAGGCCCTGTCCGCCTCGGCTGACCACTGCAGACGCACCGGACCCCCCTTCAAAAGAGACGTTATGGGAGCTGCCACCTGTCCAAAACCCCGAATAAACCTCCGGTAGTAATTCGCAAACCCCAAAAACTGCTGCACCTCCTTCACAGTGGTTGGCGTTTGCCAATTACGCACGGCTGACACCCGGTCTACCTCCATCTTCACCCCTGACGCAGACAACTGATAACCCAAAAAGGAGACCGACTCCTGGAAAAACAGACACTTCTCTGCCTTGACATACAGGTCGTGCTCCAACAGCCTCCGCAACACTCGGCGCACCAGTGCCACATGCTCGACTCGGGTAGACGAGTACACGAGAATGTCATCTATGTACACGACCACCCCCTGCCCCTGCATGTCCCTGAAGATCTCATCCACGAATGATTGGAAAACTGAAGGAGCGTTCATCAACCCGTATGGCATGACAAGATACTCGTAATGGCCCGAGGTGGTACTAAAGGCTGTCTTCCATTCATCGCCCCCCTAATGCGCACCAAGTTGTACGCGCTCCTGAGATCTAATTTAGTGAAGAAACGCGCCCCGTGCAATGACTCCGTCATGGTCGCAATCAGCGGGAGTGGATAACTGTACTTCACCGTGATCTGATTGAGACTACGGTAATCAATGCACGGGCGTAACCCACCATCCTTTTTCTTCACAAAAAGAAACTCGAGGACGCAGGGGAAGTGGAGGGCCGTATGTATCCTTGTCTCAGAGATTCGTCTATGTAAGTCTCCATAGCTCTCTTCTCCTCCTGAGACAGAGGATACACATGGCTCCGTGGGAGCGCAGCTCCTGCCTGGAGGTCTATCGCACAATCTCCCTGCCTATGGGGGAGGCAACTGCGTCGCCCTCGACTTACTGAACACAATAGCCAAATCCCCATACTCAGGGGGAACGTGCAATGCGGGCACCTGGTTTGGACTCTCCACCGAGGTAGCCCCCTACGGAAACGCCTAAACATCGACCCCACACACTGGGCAGACCACTCCATCAGAGCCCTCTCCTGCCACGAAATAGACGGGTTATGGGTACTCAACCAGGGCATGCCCAGCACCACCGGATACGCAGGCGAGTCGATCAGAAATAGCTGGATCATCTCCTGATGACCCCCCTGCGCACACATCCTAAGTGGCGCCGTGACCTCCCTGATCAAGCCCGATACCAACGGACGGCTATCTAGGGCATGAACGGGGAAGGGGACGTCAACAGGAAGAAGGGGAATCCCTAAGTCTAAACAAAATTTCCTATCAACAAAATTCCCAGCCGCGCCTGAATCTACCAGCGCCTTATGCTGGGAATGAGGTGCTACCTGTGGAAAATGCACAGGTATACAGAAGTGCGCAACAGAGAGCTCTGGGTGAGTGGGGCGCCTACTCACCTGGAAGGACTCCCCAGTGCGGGGCCTGTCGTCTTCTCCCCTAGGAGGCCATCCCCAGCACCTAGCCGCGGTGTGTCCTCCCCGACCACAGTTGGTGCAGGAGATGGACCCCCTCGTATTCCGACCCCTCCTCTCTCTAGCGCCAGCGCCCCCGAGCTCCATGGGGCTCGGCTCGGAGACGCTGGAGGGTGAAATGGACGGACCTCCCTCGGGACGTCCCGCGGGTAGCCAGCAGGGTGTCCAGCCTGATGGACATGTCGACTAACTGGTCGAAAGAGAGGCTGGTGTCCCGACAGGCCAGCTCCCGACGGACGTCCTCACGTAAGACTACAGCGGTAGTGATCGATGAGGGCCCGCTCATTCCACCCTGCATCCGCCGCTAGAGTACGGAATTCCAACGCGAAACTCCTGGGCACTCCTCTTCCCCTGCCGGAGGCAGAACAGACGCTCCCCCGCCGCTTTCCCCTCCGGTGGATGGTCAAACACCGCCCTGAAGCGGCGGGAGAACTCAGCGTAAGTGATGGTGGTAGCGTCTATCCTCCTCCACTCGGCGTTGGCCCATTCTAACGCCTTGCCGGAAAGGCAGGAGATAAGGGCGGACACGCTCTCGTGTCCCGAGGGCGCCGGGTGCACGGTGGCCAGGTAAAGCTCCACCTGGAGAAGGAAGCCCTGACACCCGGCAGCGGTCCCATCGTAGGCCCTCGGGAGCGAGAGTCGAACTCCTCTGGGTTCCGGAGCGGGAATGGGCTGACTTGCCGATGGTGATGGCAGGGAAGGTGGCGTTGGGGGTGTCCCTCGGGTCTCCCAGCGTTGGAGGGTGGTGATCACTTCCTGCAGGGCGGTCCCGATCCGCAGGATCTGGTCATTCTGCTCCCGGACCCTGTCCTCCAACGTCTCCTGTGCTGCTGCGGCTCCTGCTGATTCCATTCTAATGGTGTGTGATTCTGTCAGAGTTTGCTGTAGGTGGGTGTGGTGTTGGAATCAGGCGCAGGACGCAGGAAATAAGTCCAAAAGACTTTAGTAAATGCACAAACTGAAACATGAAGAAAAAGCCCTGAGGCGAGAACTCCGCACGCAGGCGTAAAACAAACGGGGCGCACTAAACATGTGCGAATAAACTCTCCTACACAGAGGAGAACAGCTCAACCGAGCAAACCGTATATGATGGCGCAAATGCACGACAGTGAAAACAATCACACACAACACCTGACAAACACAACGAGAACTTATAGGACACTAATGACACTAAACGACAACAGGTGTACAATACCAGACAAGACCAAACGAACATAGAAACATACAACGGTGGCAGCTAGTATTCCGGAGACGACGAACGCCGAAGCCTGCCCGAGCAAGGAAGAGAGGCAGCCTCGGCCGAAACCGTGACAATAATAAAGGGGTTGAATACTTATTGACTCAAGACATTTCATCTTTTCATTTATTAATTTTGTATTAATTTGTATACATTTCAAAAATATAATTCCACTTTGACATTATGGGATATTGTGTGTAGGCCACTGACAAAAAATCTAAATTTAATCTATTTTAAATTCAGGCTTTACCACAACAAAATGTGGAGAAAAAAGTGTTGGAGGGGACTGTGCCCATGAACATCCCCCCAGGCCGTGGCTCTGCCTCATGTTTCAAGTCAATAAATAAACAAAATAATTAATTAATTTGCCAAGCTGCCAACAGCAGATGCTTCAAGCTGGATGCTCTCTGATATGCCACAGAGTCCAATGGCAGCAGAGAAACAAACAGGACGGGCGAACAGATCAGGGAATACAGTGTACTGATGTCAATGACCAGACCCCTGCTGATTAGACCACTGCTGATGAGACCACTGCTGATGAGACCACTAATGATGAGACCACTGCTGATTAGACCACTGCTGATGAGACCACTGCTGATGAGACCACTAATGATGAGACCACTGCTGATTAGACCACTGCTGATGAGACCACTGCTGATGAGACCACTAATGATTAGACCACTGCTGATGAGACCACTAATGATTAGACCACTGCTGATTAGACCACTGCTGATTAGACCACTGCCGATGAGACCCCTGCTGATGAGACCACTGCTGATTAGACCCCTGCTGATGAGACCACTAATGATTAGACCACTGCTGATGAGACCACTGCTGATGAGACCACTGCTGATTAGACCCCTGCTGATGAGACCACTAATGATTAGACCCCTGCTGCTTAGACCACTGCTGATGAGACCCCTGCTGATGAGACCCCTGCTGATGAGACCACTAATGATTAGACCCCTGCTGATTAGACCACTGCTGCTTAGACCACTGCTGATGAGACCACTGCTGATGAGACCACTAATGATTAGACCCCTGCTGATTAGACCACTGCTGCTTAGACCACTGCTGATGAGACCACTGCTGATGAGACCACTAATGATTAGACCCCTGCTGATGAGACCACTGCTGCTTAGACCCCTGCTCTGCTGTCCTGCTGTGTGAAGGTTGGATGAGAGCCAGGGCTGCATCTCTATAGTCTAATTGTGGCTTCTTTCCTTCGTCTCCTCTCCATCTACACTGATCTGAAAACACAGGATAAGTCAAAGCTATATGAAGGATGGCTGCTTATTACACAGCCTACTAAAAGACTGACGTCTGTCCACTTTCAGCACATCAGAGTAGATAGGGGAAAGGAGATGAGGGGAGGAAGCCACTTCAGAGTATTGAGATAGACCCCATGACTGAATGGTAGTGCATCAGTCAGATAAAAGCAGTGAGCCAGAACACTGAACGGGCCATCCTCTTAGACCAGCACCCACCACTAGGGTGCTATAAACATGATGACCATGAAGTAGGACTGATCTCTTGAGGATGTTCAGGTTGGAACTCCCTGACGTTTAATGATGAATAAAATGGTCGTTTTTACAGATGCATGTCTGATGAGAGTGGGTCTATACTGAGAGCTCGTTTACTGAGGAAACGGCTTGTTCATCATGTTCACAATTACATAATAAAGCACAACATGCCAAAAGCGTTAATTTAGACCTATGAATCTTATGATAAACAGTTACAAACAGTTACATCTGTTACAAAAGTATTGAGGGCACAATGTGTGCTGGTCCAGGATGCCTAACTATCCCAAATGGTACCCTATTCCCTTTAGAAGTTGCATGAGCCGTGGCGTGAGGCAGCTTGATGTACAAGTACTGCCCCTGGACAGGTCCTGGTCAAAAGAGTGCACTATGTAGGGAACAGGGTTCCATTTGGGACACAGACTGTGTGTTCCTAACAAAGCTCGGGGAACAGGATGAATGAAAATTCTCTCTCCATTCCATTCTAAAAGAAGCTCACGCGCACACACCACAATCTGTCTCAGCATTCCACGGCAGCCTGACCAAACTGTCCAATCAGAGCTAAGGGGGACAAGGGTACTTTATGTGTGTACGGTCTGCTGGCTGACATAGCAGGAAGCACCACGGCGGCCGGCCCGTCTGACCAGTGGACACGGCCAATAAACTAGGCCTGTAGTAGACTATAGAATTAGAATGACTAGAATACCCTGTAGAACATAGAATTAGAATGACTAGAATGCTCTCTAGAACATAGAATGATGTTCAAGTCAACATAACATTCTGTGATGGGTGGACCAGACTACTGAGTGTAGGTTGGCTTCCCAGTCAAGCCCTGTGGCCCACCACTGAGACAGTCTCTCTTTCTCTCTCTCTCTCTCTCTCTCTCTCTCTCTCTCTCTCTCTCTCTCTCTCTCTCTCTCTCTCTCTCTCTCTCTCTCTCTCTCTCTCTCTCTCTCTCTCTCTCTCTCTCTCTCTCTCGCTCTCTCTCTCTCTCTCTCTCTCTCTGTCTCAGTCTGCACAGCCACTTCCTTGTATTGTACCGCAGCCAGACCCCTGTGCTGGCTACAGTCCCAATCAGCATCATAGCCATTATGCCTCAGTTATTTAAGAACAAAATGAGACTTTATCTTGCCGTAAAACAGAGAATGAGTTTAGAGTAGGATTATAATAATATGTTACCCACCAGAAGCCCTGGTCAACCCATATCCCCATCAAACCCTGTGTTGGTTTGATACAAAAGGAACACAGTGGTACGTACTGTTTTTTAAAACAGTTGTACTATATTTCTTATAAATCAGAAGTTAATTCATGTTTATCTGACCTTAACCCTACTGTTGCCATAGATATGATCATATCACCACAGAACTATGCTTGACCTTTACCCTACTGTGGCCATAGATATGATCATATCAACACAGAACTATGCTTGACCTTTACCCTACTGTTGCCATAGATATGATCATATCACCACAGAACTATGGTTGACCTTAACCCTACTGTGGCCATAGATATTATCATATCACCACAGAACTATGGTTGACCTTAACCCTACTGTGGCCATAGATATGATCATATCACCACAGAACTATGGTTGACCTTAACCCTACTGTGGCCATAGATATGATCATATCACCACAGAACTATGGTTGACCTTAACTCTACTGTTGCCATAGATATGATCATATCACCACAGCACTATGGTTGACCTTAACCCTACTGTGGCCATAGATATGATCATATCACCACAGCACTATGGTTGACCTTAACCCTACTGTGGCCATAGATATGATCATATCACCACAGAACTATGGTTGACTACAGGGACATTGCACTTTGTATCTTCTTATACCAGGAACGGTACTGCATCTAACAAGCTGTCTCCTCCTACAGTTTTGTTCTGAAGGCACTCTGTGTGTTGAACACTGACAGGGAACAAAACCCTTATAATATGAAATAAGTATAGCCAGTTATAATTGTAATGGCTTAGCTGATAATAACAAAAGAAGAACAATATTTACATGGCTCAAAGAGAAGGAATATAATCTATATTGTTTACTGGAAACTCATTCAACAATTCGTGATGAAGTTGCGTGGAAAAAGGAATGGGGGGGGATATACTTCTCCCATGGACAAAGAAATTAAAAAGGGGTGATGATATTAATTAATAGTAATTTCGATCTGAATGTGCAAATTTTCCAAATAGGTACGCAAGGTAGATGGATTATTTTAAATATGTTAATGGAACCATAAACATATATGGCTCATTAACCTTTACGGACCAAATAATGATGATCCACACTTCTTTGACAATATATAAAATAAATGATCAACCCTGCAAGCAATTCAAGACAATATTATTATGGTGGGGGATTATAATACTGTTTTAAATAGCTCATTGGACCGTAAAGGAAATCACACCACAAACAATCACCCACATGCTCTTAAGGAAATTGTGAATGTCATGGATACATTAGAACTAGTAGATATATGGAGGATTAAATATCCTGATCTAGTGAGATATACATGGCGGAGACTCAATCAAGCTAGTCGTCTTGACTTCTTTCTTATCTCATTCTCGTAGGCACCAAAAGTTTAAAAAATGTTGATAGGGGACAGAATGCGGTCGGACCATCATATAATTGACATATACATTACTCTTACTGAATTTCCACTTGGGCGAGGATATTGGAAATTTAATTAAAGCCTATTGGATGATAATTAATTTTTAATTAGGACAAAGGAATGTATAACTGACTTTTTCCGACATAACATAGGTACAGCAAATCCCCTTATTGTATGGGACACCTTTAAATGTGTCTTTAGAGGCCATGCAATTCAGTACTCATCTCGAAAACAAAAGCAATTTAGGTCAAAAGAGTTTATACTAACAAAGGAAATAGAAAGTCTAACAGAACAGATAGATAGCAATAAAAACTGTAACATAGAGGCTCAGAATAAATTAGAGGAAGAACAAAAATAAATTGAGAAACTTATTCAAGAAAGATCAAGTGTAATATATTATTAAAAATAAAGCAAACTGGATGGAATATGGGGAAAAATGCACAAAATTATTTTATCAACAAAGGAATACTACCAAAAATAATTTAATGAAACTGGTTACAATTGACGGAGTCACCCATGATTCACCAAATTATATTTTGAAGGAGGAAACAAAGTACTTTAAGCATATGTTTTCTTTTCAGTCGCCTCCATCTCCTCTAACTGAAGCTAATTGTAGCGATTTTTTTTCTATTGATAATGTAAAATAAACAGCCATACAGAAAGACTCATGTGAAGGTGAAATTACAGAGGAGGAACTTCTGGATGCAATTAAATACTTTAAGTCAGGGAAAACTCCAGGGTTGGATGGCATACCAGTCGAGGTATACCGTTATTAGCATGTTTTAACCACTCCTACTGTATGTAAATGGTAGATTAGCTGACACTCAAGAAGAAGGTCTGATCTCATTATTACTGAAACAGGATACAAGTGGAAAATATAAAGATCCAGTCCATTTAAAAAATTGGAGGCCCCTTACACTTCAGTGTTGTGATGCAAAAATTCTAGCAAAATGTATAGCACATAGAATTAAAAAGGTATTGTCGGATATTATTCATTCTAATCAGACAGGTTTTTTACATGGAAGATACATTGGAGATAATATAAGGCAAGTATTGGAAACAATAGAACACTATGGAAAATCTGGGAAACCAGGCCTGCTATTCATAGCAAACTTTGAAAAGGCATTTTATAAAGTACGACTGGGGATTATATATAAATGCCTGGAGCATTTCAATTTTGGAGAATCTCTTATAAAATGGGTCAAAATCATGTATAGTAACCCTAGGTGTAAAATAGTAAATAATGGCAATTTCTCCGAAAGTTTTAAACTGTCAAGAGGAGTGAAACAAGGTTGTCCACTATCGGCATATCTATTTATTGTGGCCATCAAGATGTTAGCTATTAAAATCAGATCCAATAATAATATCAGAGGATTATAAATCCAGGGCTTAAAAACAAAGGTGTCATTGTACACTGATGATTCATGTTTTCTTTTAAATCCACAACTAGAATCCCTCCACAGCCTCTAGATACATTTTCTAACCTCTCTGGATTACAACCAAATTATGACAAATGTACTATATTACGTATTGGATCACTAAAAAATACAATTTTTACATTACCATGTAGTTTACCAATAAAATGGTCTGATGGTGATGTGGATATACTCTGAGTACATATCCCAAAGGAAATAAATGATCTCACTTCAATAAATGTTAATAGAAAGATAGCAAAAATAGATAAGATCTTGCTACCATGGAAAGGTAACTACCTGTCAATTTGTGGAAAAATCACTCTGATTAACTCTTTAGTATTATCCCAATTTACCTATTTGCTTATGGTCTTGCCTACGCCTAGCGAACAGTTTTTTAAATTATATATTAGAAAAAAATATTCCATTTTATTTGGAACGGCAAGCCAGACAAAATTAAACGGGCCTATTTATATAATGAATATGAATTCGGAGGACAGAAATTATTAAATATTAAAGCATTAGACCTATCACTAAAAGCTTCAGTCATACAAAAGTCCTACTTAAATCCGAACTGGTTCTCAAGCAAATTAGTAAGATTGTCTCACCCAATGTTCAAGAATGGCCTTTTTCCCTTTATTCAGATTACAACCACTAATTTTCAGTTATTTGAAAAGGAAATCATCTCCCAAATATCACTATTTCTAAAACAAGCCATAGAAAGTTGGTTGCAATTTCAATTTAATCCTCCAGAAACGACAGAACAAATAATACAACAAAGATTGTGGTTAAATTCAAATATACTAATTGACAAAAAACCTTTATTTTTTGACAAAATGTTTAAAAAAGGTATAATCTTCGTAAATGATATCATCGGTAGGACTGGTGGAGTTATGTCGCACATGCAGCTAACAAAAACATATGGAAATGTCTGCTCTACACAAAATTACAACCAAATAATCGCAGCCTTACCAAAAAATTGGAAGAGGAAAGTGGAAGGGGGAGAAAGTAAGGAACTTGTCTGTCGGCCTTGCATTAAATAACATAATTGGTTAAGGAAAACTGTGATAAATAAAAAAGTATATCAGTTTCATTTAAGGACCAAAGGATTGACAGCCGTCCCATATAGATTGCAAAATAGTTTGGAAGAGATTTTTTTGACGATGCCGATCCCATGGCATAGTGTTTATGAACTGACACGCAAAACGACACCGGAAAAATTAGAATCTTTCCATTTAAGTTATTATATACAATTCTTGCTACCAATAGAATGTTATTTATATGGGGGATACAATCTTCCCAGCTCTGCAGATTTTGCTGTGAAGAGACAGAATCATTAGATCATTTGTTTTGGTACTGTCCATTTGTAGCTTGTTTTTGGACACAGGTCCAGGAATGGCTAAAGGATTGCAATATTTACCTGGAGCTAACCTTGCAGATAGCATTACTGGGTGATCTGAAAAGTCATAGTCAATCGATCAATAATATAATAATACTTTTAGCAAAAATGTTTATTTTTAATTCACAATCTGTAGAAGCAATGAGAATAGAAAGTTCCAGAAAATTTGATTGAGTGTGTGGACAGGTGTCTTTTATACAGGTAACGAGTTTAAACAGCTGCAGTTAATACAGGTAAAGAGTGGAGAACAGGAGGGCTTCTTAAAGAAAAACTAACAGGTCTGTGAGAGCCGGAATTCTTACTGGTTGGTAGGTGATCAAATACTTATGTCATGCAATAAAATGCAAATTAATTACTTAAAAATCATACAATGTGATTATCTGGATTTTTGTTTTAGATTCCGTCTCTCACAGTTGAAGTGTACGTATGATAAAAATTACAGACCTCTACATGCTTTGTAAGTAGGAAAACCTATCAAATACGTGTTCTCCCCACTGTATAAAAAACATGGGGGATTGGAAGTGATGCAGACAATTACATTGATGGAAGTTACAATCTATCTGCAATATTAAGCTGATCTACCCCCCTATCAAATTAAAAACATCCCTTTCATGCTGACATGGTGTTGGTCATGCATATTGTATATGTGGGTGAGATGCAGACGAAAGAGCTGTAATGGAGCTACTGATTAGTACTGCAGTTCCAGGGCCAACATGAGAACACTGATTAGCATTACACTCTTAGAAAAAAGGGTCCCAAAAGGGTTCTTCGGCTGTCCTCATAGGATAACCCTTTTTGGTTCTGGGTTCTGTGCTCTGTGTTCTGTGTTCTGTGTCCAAAAAGAGTTTTACCTGGAAACAAAAAGGCTTCTACTATGGACACAGCCGAAGAACCATTTTGGAACCCTTTTTTCTAAGAGAACACATAACATAGAGCACAGAACACAGAGCACATAACACATAATACATAATACAGAACACATAACTCAGAGCACAGACAACACAGAACACAGAACACAGAACACAGAACACAGAACACAGAGCACAGAGCACAGAACACAGAACACAGAACACAGAGCACATAACACAGAACACAGAATACAGAGCAGAGAACACAGAACGCAAAGCACAGAACACAGAGTGAAGAACACAGAGAGCAGAGAGGCATGGGAACTGGGTCATTCCGGAATATACCAATGACTCTAATCAAAACCAGCCTTTTGGAAAACTGCTCTGTTAGCTGGAGCTGTGCTGAGAGAGAGAGAGAGAGAGAGAGAGAGAGAGAGAGAGAGAGAGAGAGAGAGAGAGAGAGAGAGAGAGAGAGAGAGAGAGAGAGAGAGAGAGAGAGAGAGAGAGAGAGAGAGAGAGAGAGAGAGAGAGAGAGAGAGAGAGAGAGAGAGGGTGGGAGGCAGGGTAAGATTGATTCTGGTGTACAATGCTGGATGTGTGATTGCAGAGATTGTAGAACCTTCTCCTTCCATTGGTAGCCTACATGAAGATTAAATGAACACAGCCTCATAATGTATGTTCAGTATCCCCATTGATATTCAACACAACTAATATACTGTAGCTACTGTCCTCTGTACTGTATGAACACAAAGTGACAACACAACTAATATACTGTCCTGTACTTATGAACACAAAGTGACAACACAACTAATATACTGTCCTGTACTTATGAACACAAAGTGACAACACAACTAATATCCTGTCCTGTACTGTATGAACACAAAGTGACAACACAACTAATATACTGTCCTGTACTTATGAACACAAAGTGACAACACAACTAATATCCTGTCCTGTACTGTATGAACACAAAGTGACAACACAACTAATATACTGTCCTGTACTTATGAACACAAAGTGACAACACAACTAATATACTGTCCTGTACTTATGAACACAAAGTGACAACACAACTAATATCCTGTCCTGTACTGTATGAACACAAAGTGACAACACAACTAATATACTGTACTGTACTTATGAACACAAAGTGCCAGCCTCTGCAGGCCAGTTTATAATGGTATTACATGCTCAGCGTTAGTGCCTCAGTGTGAAACCTGCAGGTGTTAACAGCAGCATATGTTACAGTCAGAGGAGGGAGGGACTGTGTTAACAGCAGCATATGTTACAGTCCAGAGGAGGGAGGGACTGTGTTAACAGCAGCATATGTTACAGTCTAGAGGAGGGAGGGACTGTGTTAACAGCAGCATATGTTACAGTCCAGAGGAGGGAGGGACTGTGTTAACAGCAGCATATGTTACAGTCCAGAGGAGGGAGGGACTGTGTTAACAGCAGCATATGTTACAGTCCAGAGGAGGGAGGGACTGTGTTAACAGCAGCATATGTTACAGTCTAGAGGAGGGAGGGACTGTGTTAACAGCAGCATATGTTACAGTCCAGAGGAGGGAGGGACTGTGTTAACAGCAGCATATGTTACAGTCTAGAGGAGGGAGGGACTGTGTTAACAGCAGCATATGTTACAGTCCAGAGGAGAGGAGGGACTGTGTTAACAGCAGCATATGTTACAGTCTAGAGGAGGGAGGGACTGTGTTAACAGCAGCATATGTTACAGTCCAGAGGAGGGAGGGACTGTGTTAACAGCAGCATATGTTACAGTCCAGAGGAGGGAGGGACTGTGTTAACAGCAGCATATGTTACAGTCCAGAGGAGGGAGGGACTGTGTTAACAGCAGCATATGTTACAGTCAGAGGAGGGAGGGACTCTGTGTTTACAGCATGTGTGTGTCCTTCCCCTCTGGGCTATGTGGAAGAGCTGGGTTTATTAATTAAATACAGCAAGCAGGAGACAAAATCCAGTGTGAGAGCTCCAGTAACATTTCATTCCTAGAATAGTGAGTTTATCAACACCATGAACAGCTTGCTTAGCACTCCCAGTGAACACAGCCACTCAGGGTCCATCCAGCTGGGATCAAAGGGAAGAAGGCCTATCAGCTAGATCTGTTCAGGGACAGTCAGACGTCCATGATGCTCTTTGAAGTGCTTTGTTTTCCCACAGAGACATTTCCTCTCAGGATATCAACGTTGGTACATTTAATCAGCAAATCAAGGGCCAGCGATTAAACATGCCTGGAAAACAGGAAGTAATAGAACTGCTTGGACCTATAGGACTATGGATCATCATGTAAATCAGCCTGGAAAACAGGAAGTAATGGAACTGCTTGGAACTATAGGACTATGGATCATCATGTAAATCAGCCTGGAAAATAGGAAGTAATGGAACTGCTTGGACCTATAAGACTATGGATCATCATGTAAATCAGCCTGGAAAATAGGAAGTAATAGAACTGCTTGGAACTATAGGACTATGGATCATCATGTAAATCAGCCTGGAAAACAGGAAGTAATGGAACTGCTTGGACCTATAAGACTATGGATCATCATGTAAATCAGCCTGGAAAATAGGAAGTAATAGAACTGCTTGGAACTATAGGACTATGGATCATCATGTAAATCAGCCTGGAAAACAGGAAGTAATGGAACTGCTTGGACCTATAGGATTATGGATCATCATGTAAATCAGCCTGGAAAACAGGAAGTCATGGAACTGCTTGGACCTATAGGACTAAGGATCATCATGTAAATCAGCCTGGAAAACAGGAAGTAATGGAACTGCTTGGACCTATAGGACTAAGGATCATCATGTAAATCAGCCTGGAAAACAGGAAGCAATGAAAGTAATGCAAGCAATGGGCCTATAAATCATCAGGTATATCCATGGGAGAGGTTGTATAAGTGAGGAATGAGACTGATATCAACAAACACCCTATTCACTAGTGCACTACTATAGGACACTGATAGATTAATTTGTATTTTAAGAATAATTACTAAAGGATTTCACCCCAAATACAGTATAAATGTGTGAATGGTGTTAGAGTTATAATGTAGTGGCAACCCACTAACAGAGGGGGGCGGGACTAAACATTCCAGGGTGAAGGGGACTGAGAAAACGGGTTAAAAAAAGCCTCCTAAAGGTGGGCGGAGCAAAGTGCCTTTGTGTGTCAAGGGGTATAAAGCTGTATGTATGTTTTTTGGCGGCAGAGCTCTCCATGATTAAAAATACAGATCATTCTTGCTGGTTGTGGACCTTGAATCATTTATGATTATAACCAGAGCCTTACAACCCCTGGTAATTATTCAAACTTAGGTTGAATTAGAGATAGAAATTCTCATGACAAGTGGTCCTTCGAGCCGGATCTCAAAAATACATCTTTGTCGTTCTAAGGACACCGAAACCGTGCACAGGCGGATGATTGCATCCGTGGAGAATAGTCCTGGCCTTCGACGTTAAGGTTATAAACAGGCCGGTGATTAATCTTATGAACGATAAAGACGTTAACGAGATTGAAAAAGCATTTAATCCCGACTGCAAGGAGGAGGTCAGTAATTTTTATTCATGGATTTTGGTGTAATTATTTGAACTTGTATAAGAATAGTAATTATTGTGAAGGGCAGAGAATAGTTACCAAAATCTCAAAGGAAATAAAGGAAGGAAGGGGGGTCCGGAATTGACTCTAGGTGAATAGCTATTACCAAAATAATCTAGTTAATATTGAGATTGTACGAGATACAGTCTTTACAATATAAACAGGAAGGGGGATAATTATCGTCGTGTGAGATAGATACATTAAACAAGTCGAAAGTCAGAAGCAGCTGGGGATTTGCTCTAACTCTGTCTATTTCATGAAACTGGAGCAGTTACGACCTCTAGGTTATGGATAGTGTTAGCAAAAAATCGTAAGGTTGTATAAATGTGAGACCTAATGATCCATCGAAATACGTGATAATTGTTTCAAGGGAGTGACTAAAATAAGTCGCGTGAGAAAAAATGGTTGTCCCATCCGTTTAAAACTGGGGTCTTAAAAAACTCTGGGTTACGGGTTGAATAATTGAAATGGTTGATTACAAAAGCAGATCATAACATTTTTCAAAAGTCGCACTATTAATAAGTCCCAAAGGAAATAATTCTGGATTGAATTATTACTAAAGGGGGGGATTTCTTATTTTGCTACCATGGGGAATAAATATTCTAAAGAGGTCCGAGAATTAACGGGGCATGAAAGATATATGTTAGGGAGGGATCGAATAAATATGTTTTATGGATCCATTTGGGATAAGAGGTATGGATTTATTGGGCATCTCGATGTGGAGAAGTTAGAGGTTATGATCAGGCAGATGCATGTAAACTGTGGAACGGATTTAAAGAAACAGCGAGGGGAGGGGCTAGAGACAGCGAGGGTATGGCTTTTGGAAGCGCGAAGGAGAGTAGGGAGGCCAGTAAAGAGAACAAAGAGGGGGAAGTTTTACAGAAGGAAATTTCAGAACTCAGGGAAAGTAGAGAGGAAATAGGCAGGCTAAGAGTAGAGCTGGATAGAGAGAAAGAGGCAGGAAGAGCTAGAGAAAGTAAACACTGATAATTTAAAAACAGGGAGTTGAAGAGATTAGAGAGCTGTAATAAATTAGAGATGCAGAATAGGGGAGGAGATAAGAGGAAGTGCTTTAACTGTAACAAAGAGGGACATTTTGCCAGGGAGTGTAAGGCCCCGTGTAAATACTGTAACAAAACAGGTCATAACCATCGCGACTGCAGAGCTAAGCGAAAGGGCAATGTCCGGGAAATGACAGTCTATTTTTTGGTGCCACGGGTAAAATGTTTGAAGAAGTAATTTGTGTCGATTAAGAATTGTCTAGAAACACCACGAAGCGATTATTTGAGAGGTACCTATACATTTCTAACGATATATACGTATGAACTTTCTCACCCAAACGTAGACGTACGTCATGGGTGAGAAAGTAGAGAATATTTACATTTGCATTTTTGGTCATTTAGCTAATGCTCTTGTCCGGAGCGACTTGCAGGAGCAATTGGGGTTAGGTGCCTTGTTCATACGTATATATAGCATTACTTTAGTTTAAAATATAAGTTTGTTTATCTAACAAATCCAGAACCCACCACAGGCTGGCGCTATTCCCCCAGCACAACAGCCAAAGCCACTTGCATCCCCTGGTCCCCGTAACGAAAATAAATTATCGTTCTAGAATTCACCAACTATTGGCATACACTACTGGTGTTAAGCAACCTATCGAATAAAGTAATAACAATTAGAGTTCGTCAAAGAAATGCTTTTCATTCAACTATTAAAACTTCTGCTCGATCTAGTCAAGCAAGTACAACCCTTTTACCCGGGAACTAGAATCATAAATTATTTTCCTTTGTCCTCAACTTAAATAATTTTCACAGCTCTATCGCCATTTCAGTTCGCAATTCAATTTCTTTAACTGTTCTCTCTGATTCGGCCCTAATTAATAAAACAAATACTTGATATCGTTGATAAGCATACATTTTTTATATTCCTATCATTTAAACTATGTACTGTCTCTCACCCCTTCTTCCCCCCCCCCCACCCTATTCCCTAGTGCACTACTATAGGACACCCTATTCTCTAGTGCACTACTATAGGACACCCTATTCCCTAGTGCACTACTATAGGGCACCCTATTCCCTAGTGCACTACTATACTAGTGCACACTATTCCCTAGTGCACTACTATAGGACACCCTATTCTCTAGTGCACTACTATAGGACACCCTATTCCCTAGTGCACTACTATAGGGCACCCTATTCCCTAGTGCACTACTATACTACTATAGGGCACCCTATTCCCTAGTGCACTATTATTTTACATTTACATTTTACATTTTAGTCATTTAGCAGACGCTCTTATCCAGAGCGACTTACAGTTAGTACATATTTTTTTTTATACTGGCCCCCCGTGGGAATCGAACCCACAACCCTGGCGTTGCAAACGCCATGCTCTATCAACTGAGCTACATCCCGGCCGGCCATTCCCTCCCCTACCCTGGACGACGCTGGGCCAATTGTGCGCCGCCCATGAGTCTCCCGGTCGCGGCCGGCTGCGACAGAGCCTGGATTCGAACCAGGATCTTTAGTGACACAGTTAGCACTGCGATGCAGTGCCTTAGACCACTGCGCCACTCAGGAGTACATTATATATTATAGGGCACCCTATTCCCTAGTGCACTATTATAGGGCACCCTATTCCCTAGTGCACTACTATAGGGCACCCTATTCCCTAGTGCACTACTATAGGTCACCCTATTACCTAGTGCACTACTATAGGTCACCCTATTCCCTAGTGCACTACTATAGGTCACCCTATTCCCTAGTGCACTAATATAGGTCACCCTATTCCCTAGTGCACTACTATAGGTAACCCTATTCCCTAGTACACTATTATAGGGCACCATATTCCCTAGTGCACTATTATAGGGCACCTTATTCCCTAGTGCACTACTATAGGACTCCGTATTCCCTAGTGCACTACTATACTACTATAGGGCACCCTATTCCCTAGTGCACTACTATAGGGCACCCTATTCCCTAGTGCACTATTATAGGGCACCCTATTCCCTAGTGCACTACTATAGGGCACCCTATTCCCTAGTGCACTACTATAGGGCACCCTATTCCCTAGTGCACTACTATAGGGCACCCCTTATTCCCCTAGTGCACTACTATAGGGCACCTATTCCCTAGTGCACTACTATAGGACACCCTATTCTCTAGTGCACTACTATACTACTATAGGGCACCCTATTCCCTAGTGCACTACTATAGGACACCCTATTCCCTAGTGCACTACTATAGGACACCCTATTCCCTAGTGCACTATTATAGGGCACCCTATTCCCTAGTGCACTATTATAGGGCACCCTATTCCCTAGTGCACTACTATAGGGCACCCTATTCCCTAGTGCACTACTATAGGTCACCCTATTACCTAGTGCACTACTATAGGTCACCCTATTCCCTAGTGCACTACTATAGGTCACCCTATTCCCTAGTGCACTAATATAGGTCACCCTATTCCCTAGTGCACTACTATAGGTAACCCTATTCCCTAGTACACTATTATAGGGCACCATATTCCCTAGTGCACTATTATAGGGCACCTTATTCCCTAGTGCACTACTATAGGACTCCGTATTCCCTAGTGCACTACTATACTACTATAGGGCACCCTATTCCCTAGTGCACTACTATAGGGCACCCTATTCCCTAGTGCACTACTATAGGGCACCCTATTCCCTAGTGCACTATTATAGGGCACCCTATTCCCTAGTGCACTACTATAGGGCACCCTATTCCCTAGTGCACTACTATAGGGCACCTTATTCCCTAGTGCACTACTATAGGGCACCCTATTCCCTAGTGCACTACTATAGGACACCCTATTCTCTAGTGCACTACTATACTACTATAGGGCACCCTATTCCCTAGTGCACTACTATAGGTCACCCTATTCCCTAGTGCACTACTATAGGACACCCTATTCCCTAGTGCACTACTATAGGGCACCTTATTCCCTAGTGCACTACTATAGGGCACCCTATTCCCTAGTGCA